>NW_027458759.1:0-18851 GCF_050624435.1 Tenrec ecaudatus
GGCTAGGGCTCCCCTAGCCTTCAGGCCAGGGCACCCCAGGCCTTAGGCTCCCCTAGGCTAAGGAGCTCCCCTAGGGCTAAGGCTAGGGCTCCCCTAGCCTTCAGGCCAGGGCACCCCGAGGCCTTAGGCTCCCCTAGGCTAAGGCTAGGCTCCCCTAGGCTAAGGCTAGGGCTCCCCTAGCCTTCAGGCCAGGGCACCCCGAGGCCTTAGGCTCCCCTAGGCTAAGGCTAGGGCTCCCCTAGGCTAAGGCTAGGGCTCCCTAGCCTTCAGGCCAGGGCACCCCGAGGCCTTAGGCTCCCCTAGGCTAAGGCTAGGGCTCCCCTAGGCTAAGGCTAGGCTCCCCTAGCCTTCAGGCCAGGGCACCCCGAGGCCTTAGGCTCCCCTAGGCTAAGGCTAGGGCTCCCCTAGGCTAAGGCTAGGGCTCCCCTAGCCTTCAGGCCAGGCACCCCGAGGCCTTAGGCTCCCCTAGGCTAAGGCTAGGGCTCCCCTAGGCTAAGGCTAGGGCTCCCCTAGCCTTCAGGCCAGGGCACCCCGAGGCCTTAGGCTCCCCTAGGCTAAGGCTAGGGCTCCCCTAGGCTAAGGCTAGGGCTCCCCTAGCCTTCAGGCCAGGGCACCCCGAGGCCTTAGGCTCCCCTAGGCTAAGGCTAGGGCTCCCCTAGGCTAAGGCTAGGGCTCCCCTAGCCTTCAGGCCAGGGCACCCCGAGGCCTTAGGCTCCCCTAGGCTAAGGCTAGGGCTCCCCTAGGCTAAGGCTAGGGCTCCCCTAGCCTTCAGGCCAGGGCACCCCGAGGCCTTAGGCTCCCCTAGGCTAAGGCTAGGGCTCCCCTAGGCTAAGGCTAGGGCTCCCCTAGCCTTCAGGCCAGGGCACCCCGAGGCCTTAGGCTCCCCTAGGCTAAGGCTAGGGCTCCCCCAGCTGGGCACCCCGGGCCTTAGGCTCCCCTAGGCTAAGGCTAGGGCTCCCCTAGCCTTCAGGCTAGGGCACCCCGAGGCCTTAGGCTCCCCTAGGCTAAGGCTAGGGCTCCCCTAGCCTTCAGGCTAGGGCACCCCGAGGCCTTAGGCTCCCCTAGGCTAAGGCTAGGGCTCCCCTAGCCTTCAGGCTAGGGCACCCCGAGGCCTTAGGCTCCCCTAGGCTAAGGCTAGGGCTCCCCTAGCCTTCAGGCTAGGGCACCCGAGGCCTTAGGCTCCCCTAGGCTAAGGCTAGGGCTCCCCTAGCCTTCAGGCTAGGGCACCCCGAGGCCTTAGGCTCCCCTAGGCTAAGGCTAGGGCTCCCTAGCCTTCAGGCTAGGGCACCCCGAGGCCTTAGGCTCCCCTAGGCTAAGGCTAGGGCTCCCCTAGCCTTCAGGCTAGGGCACCCCGAGGCCTTAGGCTCCCCTAGGCTAAGGCTAGGGCTCCCTAGCCTTCAGGCCAGGGCACCCCGAGGCCTTAGGCTCCCCTAGGCTAAGGCTAGGGCTCCCCTAGGCTAAGGCTAGGGCTCCCCTAGCCTTCAGGCTAGGGCACCCCGAGGCCTTAGGCTCCCTAGGCTAAGGCTAGGGCTCCCCTAGGCTAAGGCTAGGGCTCCCCTAGCCTTCAGGCCAGGGCACCCCGAGGCCTTAGGCTCCCTAGGCTAAGGCTAGGGCTCCCCTAGGCTAAGGCTAGGGCTCCCCTAGCCTTCAGGCCAGGGCACCCCGAGGCCCCTAGGCTAAGGCTAGGGCTCCCCTAGGCTAAGGCTAGGGCTCCCCTAGCCTTCAGGCCAGGGCACCCCGAGGCCTTAGGCTCCCCTAGGCTAAGGCTAGGGCTCCCCTAGGCTAAGGCTAGGGCTCCCCTAGCCTTCAGGCCAGGGCAACCCGAGGCCTTAGGCTCCCCTAGGCTAAGGCTAGGGCTCCCCTAGGCTAAGGCTAGGGCTCCCCTAGCCTTCAGGCCAGGGCACCCCGAGGCCTTAGGCTCCCCTAGGCTAAGGCTAGGGCTCCCCTAGGCTAAGGCTAGGGCACCCCGAGCCTTAGGCTCCCCTAGGCTAAGGCTAGGGCTCCCCTAGCCTTCAGGCTAGGGCACCCCGAGGCCTTAGGCTCCCCTAGGCTAAGGCTAGGGCTCCCCTAGCCTTCAGGCTAGGGCACCCCGAGGCCTTAGGCTCCCCTAGGCTAAGGCTAGGGCTCCCCTAGCCTTCTGGCTAGGGCACCCCGAGGCCTTAGGCTCCCCTAGGCTAAGGCTAGGGCTCCCCTAGCCTTCAGGCTAGGGCACCCCGAGGCCTTAGGCTCCCCTAGGCTAAGGCTAGGGCTCCCCTGCCTTCAGGCTAGGGCACCCCGAGGCCTTAGGCTCCCCTAGGCTAAGGCTAGGGCTCCCCTAGCCTTCAGGCTAGGGCACCCCGAGGCCTTAGGCTCCCCTAGGCTAAGGCTAGGGCTCCCCTAGCCTTCAGGCTAGGGCACCCCGAGGCCTTAGGCTCCCCTAGGCTAAGGCTAGGGCTCCCCTAGCCTTCAGGCTAGGGCACCCCGAGGCCTTAGGCTCCCCTAGGCTAAGGCTAGGGCTCCCCTAGCCTTCAGGCTAGGGCACCCCGAGGCCTTAGGCTCCCCTAGGCTAAGGCTAGGGCTCCCCTAGCCTTCAGGCTAGGGCACCCCGAGGCCTTAGGCTCCCCTAGGCTAAGGCTAGGGCTCCCCTAGCCTTCAGGCTAGGGCACCCCGAGGCCTTAGGCTCCCCTAGGCTAAGGCTAGGGCTCCCCTAGCCTTCAGGCTAGGGCACCCCGAGGCCTTAGGCTCCCCTAGGCTAAGGCTAGGGCTCCCCTAGCCTTCAGGCTAGGGCACCCCGAGGCCTTAGGCTCCCCTAGGCTAAGGCTAGGGCTCCCCTAGCCTTCAGGCTAGGGCACCCCGAGGCCTTAGGCTCCCCTAGGCTAAGGCTAGGGCTCCCCTAGCCTTCAGGCTAGGGCACCCCGAGGCCTTAGGCTCCCCTAGGCTAAGGCTAGGGCTCCCCTAGCCTTCAGGCTAGGGCACCCCGAGGCCTTAGGCTCCCCTAGGCTAAGGCTAGGGCTCCCCTAGCCTTCAGGCTAGGGCACCCCGAGGCCTTAGGCTCCCCTAGGCTAAGGCTAGGGCTCCCCTAGCCTTCAGGCTAGGGCACCCCGAGGCCTTAGGCTCCCCTAGGCTAAGGCTAGGGCTCCCCTAGCCTTCAGGCTAGGGCACCCCGAGGCCTTAGGCTCCCCTAGGCTAAGGCTAGGGCTCCCCTAGCCTTCAGGCTAGGGCACCCCGAGGCCTTAGGCTCCCCTAGGCTAAGGCTAGGGCTCCCCTAGCCTTCAGGCTAGGGCACCCCGAGGCCTTAGGCTCCCCTAGGCTAAGGCTAGGGCTCCCCTAGCCTTCAGGCTAGGGCACCCCGAGGCCTTAGGCTCCCCTAGGCTAAGGCTAGGGCTCCCCTAGCCTTCAGGCTAGGGCACCCCGAGGCCTTAGGCTCCCCTAGGCTAAGGCTAGGGCTCCCCTAGCCTTCAGGCTAGGGCACCCCGAGGCCTTAGGCTCCCCTAGGCTAAGGCTAGGGCTCCCCTAGCCTTCAGGCTAGGGCACCCCGAGGCCTTAGGCTCCCCTAGGCTAAGGCTAGGGCTCCCCTAGCCTTCAGGCTAGGGCACCCCGAGGCCTTAGGCTCCCCTAGGCTAAGGCTAGGGCTCCCCTAGGCTAAGGCTAGGGCTCCCCTAGCCTTCAGGCTAGGGCACCCCGAGGCCTTAGGCTCCCCTAGGCTAAGGCTAGGGCTCCCCTAGGCTAAGGCTAGGGCTCCCCTAGCCTTCAGGCCAGGGCACCCCGAGGCCTTAGGCTCCCCTAGGCTAAGGCTAGGGCTCCCCTAGGCTAAGGCTAGGGCTCCCCTAGCCTTCAGGCCAGGGCACCCCGAGGCCTTAGGCTCCCCTAGGCTAAGGCTAGGGCTCCCCTAGGCTAAGGCTAGGGCTCCCCTAGCCTTCAGGCCAGGGCACCCCGAGGCCTTAGGCTCCCCTAGGCTAAGGCTAGGGCTCCCCTAGGCTAAGGCTAGGGCTCCCCTAGCCTTCAGGCCAGGGCACCCCGAGGCCTTAGGCTCCCCTAGGCTAAGGCTAGGGCTCCCCTAGGCTAAGGCTAGGGCTCCCCTAGCCTTCAGGCCAGGGCACCCCGAGGCCTTAGGCTCCCCTAGGCTAAGGCTAGGGCTCCCCTAGGCTAAGGCTAGGGCTCCCCTAGCCTTCAGGCCAGGGCACCCCGAGGCCTTAGGCTCCCCTAGGCTAAGGCTAGGGCTCCCCTAGGCTAAGGCTAGGGCTCCCCTAGCCTTCAGGCCAGGGCACCCCGAGGCCTTAGGCTCCCCTAGGCTAAGGCTAGGGCTCCCCTAGGCTAAGGCTAGGGCTCCCCTAGCCTTCAGGCCAGGGCACCCCGAGGCCTTAGGCTCCCCTAGGCTAAGGCTAGGGCTCCCCTAGGCTAAGGCTAGGGCTCCCCTAGCCTTCAGGCCAGGGCACCCCGAGGCCTTAGGCTCCCCTAGGCTAAGGCTAGGGCTCCCCTAGGCTAAGGCTAGGGCTCCCCTAGCCTTCAGGCCAGGGCACCCCGAGGCCTTAGGCTCCCCTAGGCTAAGGCTAGGGCTCCCCTAGGCTAAGGCTAGGGCTCCCCTAGCCTTCAGGCCAGGGCACCCCGAGGCCTTAGGCTCCCCTAGGCTAAGGCTAGGGCTCCCCTAGGCTAAGGCTAGGGCTCCCCTAGCCTTCAGGCCAGGGCACCCCGAGGCCTTAGGCTCCCCTAGGCTAAGGCTAGGGCTCCCCTAGGCTAAGGCTAGGGCTCCCCTAGCCTTCAGGCCAGGGCACCCCGAGGCCTTAGGCTCCCCTAGGCTAAGGCTAGGGCTCCCCTAGGCTAAGGCTAGGGCTCCCCTAGCCTTCAGGCCAGGGCACCCCGAGGCCTTAGGCTCCCCTAGGCTAAGGCTAGGGCTCCCCTAGGCTAAGGCTAGGGCTCCCCTAGCCTTCAGGCCAGGGCACCCCGAGGCCTTAGGCTCCCCTAGGCTAAGGCTAGGGCTCCCCTAGCCTTCAGGCCAGGGCACCCCGAGGCCTTAGGCTCCCCTAGGCTAAGGCTAGGGCTCCCCTAGCCTTCAGGCTAGGGCACCCCGAGGCCTTAGGCTCCCCTAGGCTAAGGCTAGGGCTCCCCTAGCCTTCAGGCTAGGGCACCCCGAGGCCTTAGGCTCCCCTAGGCTAAGGCTAGGGCTCCCCTAGCCTTCAGGCTAGGGCACCCCGAGGCCTTAGGCTCCCCTAGGCTAAGGCTAGGGCTCCCCTAGCCTTCAGGCTAGGGCACCCCGAGGCCTTAGGCTCCCCTAGGCTAAGGCTAGGGCTCCCCTAGCCTTCAGGCTAGGGCACCCCGAGGCCTTAGGCTCCCCTAGGCTAAGGCTAGGGCTCCCCTAGCCTTCAGGCTAGGGCACCCCGAGGCCTTAGGCTCCCCTAGGCTAAGGCTAGGGCTCCCCTAGCCTTCAGGCTAGGGCACCCCGAGGCCTTAGGCTCCCCTAGGCTAAGGCTAGGGCTCCCCTAGCCTTCAGGCTAGGGCACCCCGAGGCCTTAGGCTCCCCTAGGCTAAGGCTAGGGCTCCCCTAGCCTTCAGGCTAGGGCACCCCGAGGCCTTAGGCTCCCCTAGGCTAAGGCTAGGGCTCCCCTAGCCTTCAGGCTAGGGCACCCCGAGGCCTTAGGCTCCCCTAGGCTAAGGCTAGGGCTCCCCTAGCCTTCAGGCTAGGGCACCCCGAGGCCTTAGGCTCCCCTAGGCTAAGGCTAGGGCTCCCCTAGCCTTCAGGCTAGGGCACCCCGAGGCCTTAGGCTCCCCTAGGCTAAGGCTAGGGCTCCCCTAGCCTTCAGGCTAGGGCACCCCGAGGCCTTAGGCTCCCCTAGGCTAAGGCTAGGGCTCCCCTAGCCTTCAGGCTAGGGCACCCCGAGGCCTTAGGCTCCCCTAGGCTAAGGCTAGGGCTCCCCTAGCCTTCAGGCTAGGGCACCCCGAGGCCTTAGGCTCCCCTAGGCTAAGGCTAGGGCTCCCCTAGCCTTCAGGCTAGGGCACCCCGAGGCCTTAGGCTCCCCTAGGCTAAGGCTAGGGCTCCCCTAGCCTTCAGGCTAGGGCACCCCGAGGCCTTACGCTCCCCTAGGCTAAGGCTAGGGCTCCCCTAGCCTTCAGGCTAGGGCACCCCGAGGCCTTAGGCTCCCCTAGGCTAAGGCTAGGGCTCCCCTAGCCTTCAGGCTAGGGCACCCCGAGGCCTTAGGCTCCCCTAGGCTAAGGCTAGGGCTCCCCTAGCCTTCAGGCTAGGGCACCCCGAGGCCTTAGGCTCCCCTAGGCTAAGGCTAGGGCTCCCCTAGGCTAAGGCTAGGGCTCCCCTAGCCTTCAGGCTAGGGCACCCCGAGGCCTTAGGCTCCCCTAGGCTAAGGCTAGGGCTCCCCTAGGCTAAGGCTAGGGCTCCCCTAGCCTTCAGGCTAGGGCACCCCGAGGCCTTAGGCTCCCCTAGGCTAAGGCTAGGGCTCCCCTAGGCTAAGGCTAGGGCTCCCCTAGCCTTCAGGCTAGGGCACCCCGAGGCCTTAGGCTCCCCTAGGCTAAGGCTAGGGCTCCCCTAGGCTAAGGCTAGGGCTCCCCTAGCCTTCAGGCCAGGGCACCCCGAGGCCTTAGGCTCCCCTAGGCTAAGGCTAGGGCTCCCCTAGGCTAAGGCTAGGGCTCCCCTAGCCTTCAGGCCAGGGCACCCCGAGGCCTTAGGCTCCCCTAGGCTAAGGCTAGGGCTCCCCTAGGCTAAGGCTAGGGCTCCCCTAGCCTTCAGGCCAGGGCACCCCGAGGCCTTAGGCTCCCCTAGGCTAAGGCTAGGGCTCCCCTAGGCTAAGGCTAGGGCTCCCCTAGCCTTCAGGCCAGGGCACCCCGAGGCCTTAGGCTCCCCTAGGCTAAGGCTAGGGCTCCCCTAGGCTAAGGCTAGGACTCCCCTAGCCTTCAGGCCAGGGCACCCCGAGGCCTTAGGCTCCCCTAGGCTAAGGCTAGGGCTCCCCTAGGCTAAGGCTAGGGCTCCCCTAGCCTTCAGGCCAGGGCACCCCGAGGCCTTAGGCTCCCCTAGGCTAAGGCTAGGCCTCCCCTAGGCTAAGGCTAGGGCTCCCCTAGCCTTCAGGCCAGGGCACCCCGAGGCCTTAGGCTCCCCTAGGCTAAGGCTAGGGCTCCCCTAGGCTAAGGCTAGGGCTCCCCTAGCCTTCAGGCCAGGGCACCCCGAGGCCTTAGGCTCCCCTAGGCTAAGGCTAGGGCTCCCCTAGGCTAAGGCTAGGGCTCCCCTAGCCTTCAGGCCAGGGCACCCCGAGGCCTTAGGCTCCCCTAGGCTAAGGCTAGGGCTCCCCTAGGCTAAGGCTAGGGCTCCCCTAGCCTTCAGGCCAGGGCACCCCGAGGCCTTAGGCTCCCCTAGGCTAAGGCTAGGGCTCCCCTAGGCTAAGGCTAGGGCTCCCCTAGCCTTCAGGCCAGGGCACCCCGAGGCCTTAGGCTCCCCTAGGCTAAGGCTAGGGCTCCCCTAGGCTAAGGCTAGGGCTCCCCTAGCCTTCAGGCCAGGGCACCCCGAGGCCTTAGGCTCCCCTAGGCTAAGGCTAGGGCTCCCCTAGGCTAAGGCTAGGGCTCCCCTAGCCTTCAGGCCAGGGCACCCCGAGGCCTTAGGCTCCCCTAGGCTAAGGCTAGGGCTCCCCTAGGCTAAGGCTAGGGCTCCCCTAGCCTTCAGGCCAGGGCACCCCGAGGCCTTAGGCTCCCCCAGGCTAAGGCTAGGGCTCCCCTAGGCTAAGGCTAGGGCTCCCCTAGCCTTCAGGCCAGGGCACCCCGAGGCCTTAGGCTCCCCTAGGCTAAGGCTAGGGCTCCCCTAGGCTAAGGCTAGGGCTCCCCTAGCCTTCAGGCCAGGGCACCCCGAGGCCTTAGGCTCCCCTAGGCTAAGGCTAGGGCTCCCCTAGGCTAAGGCTAGGGCTCCCCTAGCCTTCAGGCCAGGGCACCCCGAGGCCTTAGGCTCCCCTAGGCTAAGGCTAGGGCTCCCCTAGGCTAAGGCTAGGGCTCCCCTAGCCTTCAGGCCAGGGCACCCCGAGGCCTTAGGCTCCCCTAGGCTAAGGCTAGGGCTCCCCTAGGCTAAGCTAGGGCTCCCCTAGCCTTCAGGCCAGGGCACCCCGAGGCCTTAGGCTCCCCTAGGCTAAGGCTAGGGCTCCCCTAGGCTAAGGCTAGGGCTCCCCTAGCCTTCAGGCCAGGGCACCCCGAGGCCTTAGGCTCCCCTAGGCTAAGGCTAGGGCTCCCCTAGGCTAAGGCTAGGGCTCCCCTAGCCTTCAGGCCAGGGCACCCCGAGGCCTTAGGCTCCCCTAGGCTAAGGCTAGGGCTCCCCTAGGCTAAGGCTAGGGCTCCCCTAGCCTTCAGGCCAGGGCACCCCGAGGCCTTAGGCTCCCCTAGGCTAAGGCTAGGGCTCCCCTAGGCTAAGGCTAGGGCTCCCCTAGCCTTCAGGCCAGGGCACCCCGAGGCCTTAGGCTCCCCTAGGCTAAGGCTAGGGCTCCCCTAGGCTAAGGCTAGGGCTCCCCTAGCCTTCAGGCCAGGGCACCCCGAGGCCTTAGGCTCCCCTAGGCTAAGGCTAGGGCTCCCCTAGGCTAAGGCTAGGGCTCCCCTAGCCTTCAGGCCAGGGCACCCCGAGGCCTTAGGCTCCCCTAGGCTAAGGCTAGGGCTCCCCTAGGCTAAGGCTAGGGCTCCCCTAGCCTTCAGGCCAGGGCACCCCGAGGCCTTAGGCTCCCCTAGGCTAAGGCTAGGGCTCCCCTAGGCTAAGGCTAGGGCTCCCCTAGCCTTCAGGCCAGGGCACCCCGAGGCCTTAGGCTCCCCTAGGCTAAGGCTAGGGCTCCCCTAGGCTAAGGCTAGGGCTCCCCTAGCCTTCAGGCCAGGGCACCCCGAGGCCTTAGGCTCCCCTAGGCTAAGGCTAGGGCTCCCCTAGGCTAAGGCTAGGGCTCCCCTAGCCTTCAGGCCAGGGCACCCCGAGGCCTTAGGCTCCCCTAGGCTAAGGCTAGGGCTCCCCTAGGCTAAGGCTAGGGCTCCCCTAGCCTTCAGGCCAGGGCACCCCGAGGCCTTAGGCTCCCCTAGGCTAAGGCTAGGGCTCCCCTAGGCTAAGGCTAGGGCTCCCCTAGCCTTCAGGCCAGGGCACCCCGAGGCCTTAGGCTCCCCTAGGCTAAGGCTAGGGCTCCCCTAGGCTAAGGCTAGGGCTCCCCTAGCCTTCAGGCCAGGGCACCCCGAGGCCTTAGGCTCCCCTAGGCTAAGGCTAGGGCTCCCCTAGGCTAAGGCTAGGGCTCCCCTAGCCTTCAGGCCAGGGCACCCCGAGGCCTTAGGCTCCCCTAGGCTAAGGCTAGGGCTCCCCTAGGCTAAGGCTAGGGCTCCCCTAGCCTTCAGGCCAGGGCACCCCGAGGCCTTAGGCTCCCCTAGGCTAAGGCTAGGGCTCCACTAGGCTAAGGCTAGGGCTCCCCTAGCCTTCAGGCCAGGGCACCCCGAGGCCTTAGGCTCCCCTAGGCTAAGGCTAGGGCTCCCCTAGGCTAAGGCTAGGGCTCCCCTAGCCTTCAGGCCAGGGCACCCCGAGGCCTTAGGCTCCCCTAGGCTAAGGCTAGGGCTCCCCTCGGCTAAGGCTAGGGCTCCCCTAGCCTTCAGGCCAGGGCACCCCGAGGCCTTAGGCTCCCCTAGGCTAAGGCTAGGGCTCCCCTAGGCTAAGGCTAGGGCTCCCCTAGCCTTCAGGCCAGGGCACCCCGAGGCCTTAGGCTCCCCTAGGCTAAGGCTAGGGCTCCCCTAGGCTAAGGCTAGGGCTCCCCTAGCCTTCAGGCCAGGGCACCCCGAGGCCTTAGGCTCCCCTAGGCTAAGGCTAGGGCTCCCCTAGGCTAAGGCTAGGGCTCCCCTAGCCTTCAGGCCAGGGCACCCCGAGGCCTTAGGCTCCCCTAGGCTAAGGCTAGGGCTCCCCTAGGCTAAGGCTAGGGCTCCCCTAGCCTTCAGGCCAGGGCACCCCGAGGCCTTAGGCTCCCCTAGGCTAAGGCTAGGGCTCCCCTAGGCTAAGGCTAGGGCTCCCCTAGCCTTCAGGCCAGGGCACCCCGAGGCCTTAGGCTCCCCTAGGCTAAGGCTAGGGCTCCCCTAGCCTAAGGCTAGGGCTCCCCTAGCCTTCAGGCCAGGGCACCCCGAGGCCTTAGGCTCCCCTAGGCTAAGGCTAGGGCTCCCCTAGGCTAAGGCTAGGGCTCCCCTAGCCTTCAGGCCAGGGCACCCCGAGGCCTTAGGCTCCCCTAGGCTAAGGCTAGGGCTCCCCTAGGCTAAGGCTAGGGCTCCCCTAGCCTTCAGGCCAGGGCACCCCGAGGCCTTAGGCTCCCCTAGGCTAAGGCTAGGGCTCCCCTAGGCTAAGGCTAGGGCTCCCCTAGCCTTCAGGCCAGGGCACCCCGAGGCCTTAGGCTCCCCTAGGCTAAGGCTAGGGCTCCCCTAGCCTTCAGGCCAGGGCACCCCGAGGCCTTAGGCTCCCCTAGGCTAAGGCTAGGGCTCCCCTAGCCTTCAGGCCAGGGCACCCCGAGGCCTTAGGCTCCCCTAGGCTAAGGCTAGGGCTCCCCTAGCCTTCAGGCCAGGGCACCCCGAGGCCTTAGGCTCCCCTAGGCTAAGGCTAGGGCTCCCCTAGCCTTCAGGCCAGGGCACCCCGAGGCCTTAGGCTCCCCTAGGCTAAGGCTAGGGCTCCCCTAGCCTTCAGGCCAGGGCACCCCGAGGCCTTAGGCTCCCCTAGGCTAAGGCTAGGGCTCCCCTAGCCTTCAGGCCAGGGCACCCCGAGGCCTTAGGCTCCCCTAGGCTAAGGCTAGGGCTCCCCTAGCCTTCAGGCTAGGGCACCCCGAGGCCTTAGGCTCCCCTAGGCTAAGGCTAGGGCTCCCCTAGCCTTCAGGCCAGGGCACCCCGAGGCCTTAGGCTCCCCTAGGCTAAGGCTAGGGCTCCCCTAGCCTTCAGGCTAGGGCACCCCGAGGCCTTAGGCTCCCCTAGGCTAAGGCTAGGGCTCCCCTAGGCTAAGGCTAGGGCTCCCCTAGCCTTCAGGCCAGGGCACCCCGAGGCCTTAGGCTCCCCTAGGCTAAGGCTAGGGCTCCCCTAGGCTAAGGCTAGGGCTCCCCTAGCCTTCAGGCCAGGGCACCCCGAGGCCTTAGGCTCCCCTAGGCTAAGGCTAGGGCTCCCCTAGGCTAAGGCTAGGGCTCCCCTAGCCTTCAGGCCAGGGCACCCCGAGGCCTTAGGCTCCCCTAGGCTAAGGCTAGGGCTCCCCTAGGCTAAGGCTAGGGCTCCCCTAGCCTTCAGGCCAGGGCACCCCGAGGCCTTAGGCTCCCCTAGGCTAAGCTAGGGCTCCCCTAGGCTAAGGCTAGGGCTCCCCTAGCCTTCAGGCCAGGGCACCCCGAGGCCTTAGGCTCCCCTAGGCTAAGGCTAGGGCTCCCCTAGGCTAAGGCTAGGGCTCCCCTAGCCTTCAGGCCAGGGCACCCCGAGGCCTTAGGCTCCCCTAGGCTAAGGCTAGGGCTCCCCTAGGCTAAGGCTAGGGCTCCCCTAGCCTTCAGGCCAGGGCACCCCGAGGCCTTAGGCTCCCCTAGGCTAAGGCTAGGGCTCCCCTAGGCTAAGGCTAGGGCTCCCCTAGCCTTCAGGCCAGGGCACCCCGAGGCCTTAGGCTCCCCTAGGCTAAGGCTAGGGCTCCCCTAGGCTAAGGCTAGGGCTCCCCTAGCCTTCAGGCCAGGGCACCCCGAGGCCTTAGGCTCCCCTAGGCTAAGGCTAGGGCTCCCCTAGGCTAAGGCTAGGGCTCCCCTAGCCTTCAGGCCAGGGCACCCCGAGGCCTTAGGCTCCCCTAGGCTAAGGCTAGGGCTCCCCTAGCCTTCAGGCCAGGGCACCCCGAGGCCTTAGGCTCCCCTAGGCTAAGGCTAGGGCTCCCCTAGCCTTCAGGCCAGGGCACCCCGAGGCCTTAGGCTCCCCTAGGCTAAGGCTAGGGCTCCCCTAGCCTTCAGGCCAGGGCACCCCGAGGCCTTAGGCTCCCCTAGGCTAAGGCTAGGGCTCCCCTAGCCTTCAGGCCAGGGCACCCCGAGGCCTTAGGCTCCCCTAGGCTAAGGCTAGGGCTCCCCTAGCCTTCAGGCCAGGGCACCCCGAGGTTTTAGGCTCCCCTAGGCTAAGGCTAGGGCTCCCCTAGCCTTCAGGCCAGGGCACCCCGAGGCCTTAGGCTCCCCTAGGCTAAGGCTAGGGCTCCCCTAGCCTTCAGGCCAGGGCACCCCGAGGCCTTAGGCTCCCCTAGGCTAAGGCTAGGGCTCCCCTAGCCTTCAGGCCAGGGCACCCCGAGGCCTTAGGCTCCCCTAGGCTAAGGCTAGGGCTCCCCTAGCCTTCAGGCCAGGGCACCCCGAGGCCTTAGGCTCCCCTAGGCTAAGGCTAGGGCTCCCCTAGCCTTCAGGCCAGGGCACCCCGAGGCCTTAGGCTCCCCTAGGCTAAGGCTAGGGCTCCCCTAGCCTTCAGGCCAGGGCACCCCGAGGCCTTAGGCTCCCCTAGGCTAAGGCTAGGGCTCCCCTAGCCTTCAGGCCAGGGCACCCCGAGGCCTTAGGCTCCCCTAGGCTAAGGCTAGGGCTCCCCTAGCCTTCAGGCCAGGGCACCCCGAGGCCTTAGGCTCCCCTAGGCTAAGGCTAGGGCTCCCCTAGCCTTCAGGCCAGGGCACCCCGAGGCCTTAGGCTCCCCTAGGCTAAGGCTGGGGCTCCCCTAGCCTTCAGGCCAGGGCACCCCGAGGCCTTAGGCTCCCCTAGGCTAAGGCTGGGGCTCCCCTAGCCTTCAGGCCAGGGCACCCCGAGGCCTTAGGCTCCCCTAGGCTAAGGCTGGGGCTCCCCTAGCCTTCAGGCCAGGGCACCCCGAGGCCTTAGGCTCCCCTAGGCTAAGGCTGGGGCTCCCCTAGCCTTCAGGCCAGGGCACCCCGAGGCCTTAGGCTCCCCTAGGCTAAGGCTGGGGCTCCCCTAGCCTTCAGGCCAGGGCACCCCGAGGCCTTAGGCTCCCCTAGGCTAAGGCTGGGGCTCCCCTAGCCTTCAGGCCAGGGCACCCCGAGGCCTTAGGCTCCCCTAGGCTAAGGCTGGGGCTCCCCTAGCCTTCAGGCCAGGGCACCCCGAGGCCTTAGGCTCCCCTAGGCTAAGGCTGGGGCTCCCCTAGCCTTCAGGCCAGGGCACCCCGAGGCCTTAGGCTCCCCTAGGCTAAGGCTGGGGCTCCCCTAGCCTTCAGGCCAGGGCACCCCGAGGCCTTAGGCTCCCCTAGGCTAAGGCTGGGGCTCCCCTAGCCTTCAGGCCAGGGCACCCCGAGGCCTTAGGCTCCCCTAGGCTAAGGCTGGGGCTCCCCTAGCCTTCAGGCCAGGGCACCCCGAGGCCTTAGGCTCCCCTAGGCTAAGGCTAGGGCTCCCCTAGCCTTCAGGCCAGGGCACCCCGAGGCCTTAGGCTCCCCTAGGCTAAGGCTGGGGCTCCCCTAGCCTTCAGGCCAGGGCACCCCGAGGCCTTAGGCTCCCCTAGGCTAAGGCTAGGGCTCCCCTAGCCTTCAGGCCAGGGCACCCCGAGGCCTTAGGCTCTCCCTAGGCTAAGGCTAGGGCTCCCCTAGCCTTCAGGCCAGGGCACCCCGAGGCCTTAGGCTCCCCCTAGGCTAAGGCTAGGGCTCCCCTAGCCTTCAGGCCAGGGCACCCCGAGGCCTTAGGCTCTTCCCCTAGGCTAAGGCTAGGGCTCCCCTAGCCTTCAGGCCAGGGCACCCCGAGGCCTTAGGCTCCCCCTAGGCTAAGGCTAGGGCTCCCCTAGCCTTCAGGCCAGGGCACCCCGAGGCCTTAGGCTCTGCTCCCCTAGGCTAAGGCTAGGGCTCCCCTAGCCTTCAGGCCAGGGCACCCCGAGGCCTTAGGCTCTGGCTCCCCTAGGCTAAGGCTAGGGCTCCCCTAGCCTTCAGGCCAGGGCACCCCGAGGCCTTAGGCTCTGGCTCCCCTAGGCTAAGGCTAGGGCTCCCCTAGCCTTCAGGCCAGGGCACCCCGAGGCCTTAGGCTCTGGCTCCCCTAGGCTAAGGCTAGGGCTCCCCTAGCCTTCAGGCCAGGGCACCCCGAGGCCTTAGGCTCTGGCTCCCCTAGGCTAAGGCTAGGGCTCCCCTAGCCTTCAGGCCAGGGCACCCCGAGGCCTTAGGCTCTGGCTCCCCTAGGCTAAGGCTAGGGCTCCCCTAGCCTTCAGGCCAGGGCACCCCGAGGCCTTAGGCTCTGGCTCCCCTAGGCTAAGGCTAGGGCTCCCCTAGCCTTCAGGCCAGGGCACCCCGAGGCCTTAGGCTCTGGCTCCCCTAGGCTAAGGCTAGGGCTCCCCTAGCCTTCAGGCCAGGGCACCCCGAGGCCTTAGGCTCTGGCTCCCCTAGGCTAAGGCTAGGGCTCCCCTAGCCTTCAGGCCAGGGCACCCCGAGGCCTTAGGCTCTGGCTCCCCTAGGCTAAGGCTAGGGCTCCCCTAGCCTTCAGGCCAGGGCACCCCGAGGCCTTAGGCTCTGGCTCCCCTAGGCTAAGGCTAGGGCTCCCCTAGCCTTCAGGCCAGGGCACCCCGAGGCCTTAGGCTCTGGCTCCCCTAGGCTAAGGCTAGGGCTCCCCTAGCCTTCAGGCCAGGGCACCCCGAGGCCTTAGGCTCTGGCTCCCCTAGGCTAAGGCTAGGGCTCCCCTAGCCTTCAGGCCAGGGCACCCCGAGGCCTTAGGCTCTGGCTCCCCTAGGCTAAGGCTAGGGCTCCCCTAGCCTTCAGGCCAGGGCACCCCGAGGCCTTAGGCTCTGGCTCCCCTAGGCTAAGGCTAGGGCTCCCCTAGCCTTCAGGCCAGGGCACCCCGAGGCCTTAGGCTCTGGCTCCCCTAGGCTAAGGCTAGGGCTCCCCTAGCCTTCAGGCCAGGGCACCCCGAGGCCTTAGGCTCTGGCTCCCCTAGGCTAAGGCTAGGGCTCCCCTAGCCTTCAGGCCAGGGCACCCCGAGGCCTTAGGCTCTGGCTCCCCTAGGCTAAGGCTAGGGCTCCCCTAGCCTTCAGGCCAGGGCACCCCGAGGCCTTAGGCTCTGGCTCCCCTAGGCTAAGGCTAGGGCTCCCCTAGCCTTCAGGCCAGGGCACCCCGAGGCCTTAGGCTCTGGCTCCCCTAGGCTAAGGCTAGGGCTCCCCTAGCCTTCAGGCCAGGGCACCCCGAGGCCTTAGGCTCTGGCTCCCCTAGGCTAAGGCTAGGGCTCCCCTAGCCTTCAGGCCAGGGCACCCCGAGGCCTTAGGCTCTGGCTCCCCTAGGCTAAGGCTAGGGCTCCCCTAGCCTTCAGGCCAGGGCACCCCGAGGCCTTAGGCTCTGGCTCCCCTAGGCTAAGGCTAGGGCTCCCCTAGCCTTCAGGCCAGGGCACCCCGAGGCCTTAGGCTCTGGCTCCCCTAGGCTAAGGCTAGGGCTCCCCTAGCCTTCAGGCCAGGGCACCCCGAGGCCTTAGGCTCTGGCTCCCCTAGGCTAAGGCTAGGGCTCCCCTAGCCTTCAGGCCAGGGCACCCCGAGGCCTTAGGCTCTGGCTCCCCTAGGCTAAGGCTAGGGCTCCCCTAGCCTTCAGGCCAGGGCACCCCGAGGCCTTAGGCTCTGGCTCCCCTAGGCTAAGGCTAGGGCTCCCCTAGCCTTCAGGCCAGGGCACCCCGAGGCCTTAGGCTCTGGCTCCCCTAGGCTAAGGCTAGGGCTCCCCTAGCCTTCAGGCCAGGGCACCCCGAGGCCTTAGGCTCTGGCTCCCCTAGGCTAAGGCTAGGGCTCCCCTAGCCTTCAGGCCAGGGCACCCCGAGGCCTTAGGCTCTGGCTCCCCTAGGCTAAGGCTAGGGCTCCCCTAGCCTTCAGGCCAGGGCACCCCGAGGCCTTAGGCTCTGGCTCCCCTAGGCTAAGGCTAGGGCTCCCCTAGCCTTCAGGCCAGGGCACCCCGAGGCCTTAGGCTCTGGCTCCCCTAGGCTAAGGCTAGGGCTCCCCTAGCCTTCAGGCCAGGGCACCCCGAGGCCTTAGGCTCTGGCTCCCCTAGGCTAAGGCTAGGGCTCCCCTAGCCTTCAGGCCAGGGCACCCCGAGGCCTTAGGCTCTGGCTCCCCTAGGCTAAGGCTAGGGCTCCCCTAGCCTTCAGGCCAGGGCACCCCGAGGCCTTAGGCTCTGGCTCCCCTAGGCTAAGGCTAGGGCTCCCCTAGCCTTCAGGCCAGGGCACCCCGAGGCCTTAGGCTCTGGCTCCCCTAGGCTAAGGCTAGGGCTCCCCTAGCCTTCAGGCTAGGGCACCCCGAGGCCTTAGGCTCTGGCTCCCCTAGGCTAAGGCTAGGGCTCCCCTAGCCTTCAGGCTAGGGCACCCCGAGGCCTTAGGCTCTGGCTCCCCTAGGCTAAGGCTAGGGCTCCCCTAGCCTTCAGGCTAGGGCACCCCGAGGCCTTAGGCTCTGGCTCCCCTAGGCTAAGGCTAGGGCTCCCCTAGCCTTCAGGCTAGGGCACCCCGAGGCCTTAGGCTCTGGCTCCCCTAGGCTAAGGCTAGGGCTCCCCTAGCCTTCAGGCTAGGGCACCCCGAGGCCTTAGGCTCTGGCTCCCCTAGGCTAAGGCTAGGGCTCCCCTAGCCTTCAGGCTAGGGCACCCCGAGGCCTTAGGCTCTGGCTCCCCTAGGCTAAGGCTAGGGCTCCCCTAGCCTTCAGGCTAGGGCACCCCGAGGCCTTAGGCTCTGGCTCCCCTAGGCTAAGGCTAGGGCTCCCCTAGCCTTCAGGCTAGGGCACCCCGAGGCCTTAGGCTCTGGCTCCCCTAGGCTAAGGCTAGGGCTCCCCTAGCCTTCAGGCTAGGGCACCCCGAGGCCTTAGGCTCTGGCTCCCCTAGGCTAAGGCTAGGGCTCCCCTAGCCTTCAGGCTAGGGCACCCCGAGGCCTTAGGCTCTGGCTCCCCTAGGCTAAGGCTAGGGCTCCCCTAGCCTTCAGGCTAGGGCACCCCGAGGCCTTAGGCTCTGGCTCCCCTAGGCTAAGGCTAGGGCTCCCCTAGCCTTCAGGCTAGGGCACCCCGAGGCCTTAGGCTCTGGCTCCCCTAGGCTAAGGCTAGGGCTCCCCTAGCCTTCAGGCTAGGGCACCCCGAGGCCTTAGGCTCTGGCTCCCCTAGGCTAAGGCTAGGGCTCCCCTAGCCTTCAGGCTAGGGCACCCCGAGGCCTTAGGCTCTGGCTCCCCTAGGCTAAGGCTAGGGCTCCCCTAGCCTTCAGGCTAGGGCACCCCGAGGCCTTAGGCTCTGGCTCCCCTAGGCTAAGGCTAGGGCTCCCCTAGCCTTCAGGCTAGGGCACCCCGAGGCCTTAGGCTCTGGCTCCCCTAGGCTAAGGCTAGGGCTCCCCTAGCCTTCAGGCTAGGGCACCCCGAGGCCTTAGGCTCTGGCTCCCCTAGGCTAAGGCTAGGGCTCCCCTAGCCTTCAGGCTAGGGCACCCCGAGGCCTTAGGCTCTGGCTCCCCTAGGCTAAGGCTAGGGCTCCCCTAGCCTTCAGGCTAGGGCACCCCGAGGCCTTAGGCTCTGGCTCCCCTAGGCTAAGGCTAGGGCTCCCCTAGCCTTCAGGCTAGGGCACCCCGAGGCCTTAGGCTCTGGCTCCCCTAGGCTAAGGCTAGGGCTCCCCTAGCCTTCAGGCTAGGGCACCCCGAGGCCTTAGGCTCTGGCTCCCCTAGGCTAAGGCTAGGGCTCCCCTAGCCTTCAGGCTAGGGCACCCCGAGGCCTTAGGCTCCCCTAGGCTAAGGCTAGGGCTCCCCTAGCCTTCAGGCTAGGGCACCCCGAGGCCTTAGGCTCCCCTAGGCTAAGGCTAGGGCTCCCCTAGCCTTCAGGCTAGGGCACCCCGAGGCCTTAGGCTCCCCTAGGCTAAGGCTAGGGCTCCCCTAGCCTTCAGGCTAGGGCACCCCGAGGCCTTAGGCTCCCCTAGGCTAAGGCTAGGGCTCCCCTAGCCTTCAGGCTAGGGCACCCCGAGGCCTTAGGCTCCCCTAGGCTAAGGCTAGGGCTCCCCTAGCCTTCAGGCTAGGGCACCCCGAGGCCTTAGGCTCCCCTAGGCTAAGGCTAGGGCTCCCCTAGCCTTCAGGCTAGGGCACCCCGAGGCCTTAGGCTCCCCTAGGCTAAGGCTAGGGCTCCCCTAGCCTTCAGGCTAGGGCACCCCGAGGCCTTAGGCTCCCCTAGGCTAAGGCTAGGGCTCCCCTAGCCTTCAGGCTAGGGCACCCCGAGGCCTTAGGCTCCCCTAGGCTAAGGCTAGGGCTCCCCTAGCCTTCAGGCTAGGGCACCCCGAGGCCTTAGGCTCCCCTAGGCTAAGGCTAGGGCTCCCCTAGCCTTCAGGCTAGGGCACCCCGAGGCCTTAGGCTCCCCTAGGCTAAGGCTAGGGCTCCCCTAGCCTTCAGGCTAGGGCACCCCGAGGCCTTAGGCTCCCCTAGGCTAAGGCTAGGGCTCCCCTAGCCTTCAGGCTAGGGCACCCCGAGGCCTTAGGCTCCCCTAGGCTAAGGCTAGGGCTCCCCTAGCCTTCAGGCTAGGGCACCCCGAGGCCTTAGGCTCCCCTAGGCTAAGGCTAGGGCTCCCCTAGCCTTCAGGCTAGGGCACCCCGAGGCCTTAGGCTCCCCTAGGCTAAGGCTAGGGCTCCCCTAGCCTTCAGGCTAGGGCACCCCGAGGCCTTAGGCTCCCCTAGGCTAAGGCTAGGGCTCCCCTAGCCTTCAGGCTAGGGCACCCCGAGGCCTTAGGCTCCCCTAGGCTAAGGCTAGGGCTCCCCTAGCCTTCAGGCTAGGGCACCCCGAGGCCTTAGGCTCCCCTAGGCTAAGGCTAGGGCTCCCCTAGCCTTCAGGCTAGGGCACCCCGAGGCCTTAGGCTCCCCTAGGCTAAGGCTAGGGCTCCCCTAGCCTTCAGGCTAGGGCACCCCGAGGCCTTAGGCTCCCCTAGGCTAAGGCTAGGGCTCCCCTAGCCTTCAGGCTAGGGCACCCCGAGGCCTTAG
>NW_027458760.1:0-25343 GCF_050624435.1 Tenrec ecaudatus
CTAGGGGTGCCCTAGCCTGGGGTGGCTAGGGGAGCCGCAGCCTTAGCCTAGGGGAGCCCTAGCCTAAAGCCTAGGGGTGCCCTAGCCTGAGGGCTAGGGGAGCCCCAGCCTTAGCCTAGGGGAGCCCTAGCCTAAAGCCTAGGGGTGCCCTAGCCTGAGGGCTAGGGGAGCCCTAGCCTTAGCCTAGGGGAGCCCTAGCCTAAAGCCTAGGGGTGCCCTAGCCTGAGGGTAGGGTGGGCTAGGGGAGCCCTAGCCTTAGCCTAGGGGAGCCCTAGCCTAAAGCCTAGGGGTGCCCTAGCCTGAGGGCTAGGGGAGCCCTAGCCTTAGCCTAGGGGAGCCCTAGCCTTAGCCTAGGGGAGCCCTAGCCTAAAGCCTAGGGGTGCCCTAGCCTGAGGGCTAGGTAGCCCTAGCCTTAGCCTAGGGGAGCCCTAGCCTAAAGCCTAGGGGTGCCCTAGCCTGAGGGCTAGGGGAGCCCTAGCCTTAGCCTAGGGGAGCCCTAGCCTAAAGCCTAGGGGTGCCCTAGCCTGAGGGCTAGGGGAGCCCTAGCCTTAGCCTAGGGGAGCCCTAGCCTAAAGCCTAGGGGTGCCCTAGCCTGAGGGCTAGGGGAGCCCTAGCCTTAGCCTAGGGGAGCCCTAGCCTAAAGCCTAGGGGTGCCCTAGCCTGAGGGCTAGGGGAGCCCTAGCCTTAGCCTAGGGGAGCCCTAGCCTAAAGCCTAGGGGTGCCCTAGCCTGAGGGCTAGGGGAGCCCTAGCCTAAAGCCTAGGGGAGCTAGGGGAGCCCTAGCCTTAGCCTAGGGGAGCCCTAGCCTAAAGCCTAGGGGTGTAGGGAGCCTAGCCTTAGCCTAGGGGAGCCCTAGCCTAAAGCCTAGGGGCTGCCCTAGCCTGAGGGCTAGGGCACCCCTAGGCTTTAGGCTAGGGCTCCCCTAGGCTAAGGCTAGGGCTCCCCTAGCCCTCAGGCTAGGGCACCCCTAGGCTTTAGGCTAGGGCTCCCCTAGGCTAAGGCTAGGGCTCCCCTAGCCCTCAGGCTAGGGCACCCCTAGGCTTTAGGCTAGGGCTCCCCTAGGCTAAGGCTAGGGCTACCTAGCCCTCAGGCTAGGGCACCCCTAGGCTTTAGGCTAGGGCTCCCCTAGGCTAAGGCTAGGGCTCCCCTGGCTAGGGCACCCCAGGCTTTAGGCTAGGGCTCCCCTAGGCTAAGGCTAGGGCTCCCCTAGCCCTCAGGCTAGGGCACCCCTAGGCTTTAGGCTAGGGCTCCCCTAGGCTAAGGCTAGGGCTCCCCTAGCCCTCAGGCTAGGGCACCCCTAGGCTTTAGGCTAGGGCTCCCCTAGGCTAAGGCTAGGGCTACCTAGCCCTCAGGCTAGGGCACCCCTAGGCTTTAGGCTAGGGCTCCCCTAGGCTAAGGCTAGGGCTCCCCTAGGCTAAGGCTAGGGCTCCCCTAGCCCTCAGGCTAGGGCACCCCTAGGCTTTAGGCTAGGGCTCCCCTAGGCTAAGGCTAGGGCTCCCCTAGCCCTCAGGCTAGGGCACCCCTAGGCTTTAGGCTAGGGCTCCCCTAGGCTAAGGCTAGGGCTCCCCTAGCCCTCAGGCTAGGGCACCCCTAGGCTTTAGGCTAGGGCTCCCCTAGGCTAAGGCTAGGGCTCCCCTAGCCCTCAGGCTAGGGCACCCCTAGGCTTTAGGCTAGGGCTCCCCTAGGCTAAGGCTAGGGCTCCCCTAGCCCTCAGGCTAGGGCACCCCTAGGCTTTAGGCTAGGGCTCCCCTAGGCTAAGGCTGGGGCTCCCCTAGCCCTCAGGCTAGGGCACCCCTAGGCTTTAGGCTAGGGCTCCCCTAGGCTAAGGCTGCGGCTCCCCTAGCCCTCAGGCTAGGGCACCCCTAGGCTTTAGGCTAGGGCTCCCTTAGGCTAAGGCTGGGGCTCCCCTAGCCCTCAGGCTAGGGCACCCCTAGGCTTTAGGCTAGGGCTCCCCTAGGCTAAGGCTGGGGCTCCCCTAGCCCTCAGGCTAGGGCACCCCTAGGCTTTAGGCTAGGGCTCCCCTAGGCTAAGGCTGGGGCTCCCCTAGCCCTCAGGCTAGGGCACCCCTAGGCTTTAGGCTAGGGCTCCCCTAGGCTAAGGCTGGGGCTCCCCTAGCCCTCAGGCTAGGGCACCCCTAGGCTTTAGGCTAGGGCTCCCCTAGGCTAAGGCTGGGGCTCCCCTAGCCCTCAGGCTAGGGCACCCCTAGGCTTTAGGCTAGGGCTCCCCTAGGCTAAGGCTGGGGCTCCCCTAGCCCTCAGGCTAGGGCACCCCTAGGCTTTAGGCTAGGGCTCCCCTAGGCTAAGGCTGGGGCTCCCCTAGCCCTCAGGCTAGGGCACCCCTAGGCTTTAGGCTAGGGCTCCCCTAGGCTAGGGCTGGGGCTCCCCTAGCCCTCAGGCTAGGGCACCCCTAGGCTTTAGGCTAGGGCTCCCCTAGGCTAAGGCTGGGGCTCCCCTAGCCCTCAGGCTAGGGCACCCCTAGGCTTTAGGCTAGGGCTCCCCTAGGCTAAGGCTGGGGCTCCCCTAGCCCTCAGGCTAGGGCACCCCTAGGCTTTAGGCTAGGGCTCCCCTAGGCTAAGGCTGGGGCTCCCCTAGCCCTCAGGCTAGGGCACCCCTAGGCTTTAGGCTAGGGCTCCCCTAGGCTAAGGCTAGGGCTCCCCTAGCCCTCAGGCTAGGGCACCCCTAGGCTTTAGGCTAGGGCTCCCCTAGGCTAAGGCTAGGGCTCCCCTAGCCCTCAGGCTAGGGCACCCCTAGGCTTTAGGCTAGGGCTCCCCTAGGCTAAGGCTAGGGCTCCCCTAGCCCTCAGGCTAGGGCACCCCTAGGCTTTAGGCTAGGGCTCCCCTAGGCTAAGGCTAGGGCTCCCCTAGCCCTCAGGCTAGGGCACCCCTAGGCTTTAGGCTAGGGCTCCCCTAGGCTAAGGCTAGGGCTCCCCTAGCCCTCAGGCTAGGGCACCCCTAGGCTTTAGGCTAGGGCTCCCCTAGGCTAAGGCTAGGGCTCCCCTAGCCCTCAGGCTAGGGCACCCCTAGGCTTTAGGCTAGGGCTCCCCTAGGCTAAGGCTAGGGCTCCCCTAGCCCTCAGGCTAGGGCACCCCTAGGCTTTAGGCTAGGGCTCCCCTAGGCTAAGGCTAGGGCTCCCCTAGCCCTCAGGCTAGGGCACCCCTAGGCTTTAGGCTAGGGCTCCCCTAGGCTAAGGCTAGGGCTCCCCTAGCCCTCAGGCTAGGGCACCCCTAGGCTTTAGGCTAGGGCTCCCCTAGGCTAAGGCTAGGGCTCCCCTAGCCCTCAGGCTAGGGTACCCCTAGGCTTTAGACTAGGGCTCCCCTAGGCTAAGGCTAGGGCTACCTAGCCCTCAGGCTAGGGCACCCCTAGGCTTTAGGCTAGGGCTCCCCTAGGCTAAGGCTAGGGCTCCCCTAGGCTAAGGCTAGGGCTCCCATAGCCCTCAGGCTAGGGCACCCCTAGGCTTTAGGCTAGGGCTCCCCTAGGCTAAGGCTGGGGCTCCCCTAGCCCTCAGGCTAGGGCACCCCTAGGCTTTAGGCTAGGGCTCCCCTAGGCTAAGGCTGGGGCTCCCCTAGCCCTCAGGCTAGGGCACCCCTAGGCTTTAGGCTAGGGCTCCCCTAGGCTAAGGCTGGGGCTCCCCTAGCCCTCAGGCTAGGGCACCCCTAGGCTTTAGGCTAGGGCTCCCCTAGGCTAAGGCTGCGGCTCCCCTAGCCCTCAGGCTAGGGCACCCCTAGGCTTTAGGCTAGGGCTCCCCTAGGCTAAGGCTGGGGCTCCCCTAGCCCTCAGGCTAGGGCACCCCTAGGCTTTAGGCTAGGGCTCCCCTAGGCTAAGGCTGGGGCTCCCCTAGCCCTCAGGCTAGGGCACCCCTAGGCTTTAGGCTAGGGCTCCCCTAGGCTAAGGCTGGGGCTCCCCTAGCCCTCAGGCTAGGGCACCCCTAGGCTTTAGGCTAGGGCTCCCCTAGGCTAAGGCTGGGGCTCCCCTAGCCCTCAGGCTAGGGCACCCCTAGGCTTTAGGCTAGGGCTCCCCTAGGCTAAGGCTGGGGCTCACCTAGCCCTCAGGCTAGGGCACCCCTAGGCTTTAGGCTAGGGCTCCCCTAGGCTAAGGCTGGGGCTCCCCTAGCCCTCAGGCTAGGGCACCCCTAGGCTTTAGGTTAGGGCTCCCCTAGGCTAAGGCTGGGGCTCCCCTAGCCCTCAGGCTAGGGCACCCCTAGGCTTTAGGCTAGGGCTCCCCTAGGCTAAGGCTGGGGCTCCCCTAGCCCTCAGGCTAGGGCACCCCTAGGCTTTAGGCTAGGGCTCCCCTAGGCTAAGGCTGGGGCTCCCCTAGCCCTCAGGCTAGGGCACCCCTAGGCTTTAGGCTAGGGCTCCCCTAGGCTAAGGCTGGGGCTCCCCTAGCCCTCAGACTAGGGCACCCCTAGGCTTTAGGCTAGGGCTCCCCTAGGCTAAGGCTGGGGCTCCCCTAGCCCTCAGACTAGGGCACCCCTAGGCTTTAGGATAGGGCTCCCCTAGGCTAAGGCTGGGGCTCCCCTAGCCCTCAGGCTAGGGCACCCCTAGGCTTTAGGCTAGGGCTCCCCTAGGCTAAGGCAGGGGCTCCCCTAGCCCTCAGGCTAGGGCACCCCTAGGCTTTAGGCTAGGGCTCCCCTAGGCTAAGGCTGGGGCTCCCCTAGCCCTCAGGCTAGGGCACCCCTAGGATTTAGGCTAGGGCTCCCCTAGGCTAAGGCTGGGGCTCCCCTAGCCCTCAGGCTAGGGCACCCCTAGGCTTTAGGCTCCCCTAGGCTAAGGCTGGGGCTCCCCTAGCCCTCAGGCTAGGGCACCCCTAGGCTTTAGGCTAGGGCTCCCCTAGGCTAAGGCGGGGGCTCCCCTAGCCCTCAGGCTAGGGCACCCCTAGGCTTTAGGCTAGGGCTCCCCTAGGCTAAGGCTGGGGCTCCCCTAGCCCTCAGGCTAGGGCACCCCTAGGCTTTAGGCTAGGGCTCCCCTAGGCTAAGGCCTGGGCTCCCCTAGCCCTCAGGCTAGGGCACCCCTAGGCTTTAGGCTAGGGCTCCCCTAGGCTAAGGCTCGGGCTCCCCTAGCCCTCAGGCTAGGGCACCCCTAGGCTTTAGGCTAGGGCTCCTCTAGGCTAAGGCTCGGGCTCCCCTAGCCCTCAGGCTAGGGCACCCCTAGGCTTTAGGCTAGGGCTCCCCTAGGCTAAGGCTAGGGCTCCCCTAGCCCTCAGGCTAGGGCACCCCTAGGCTTTAGGCTAGGGCTCCCCTAGGCTAAGGCTAGGGCTCCCCTAGCCCTCAGGCTAGGGCACCCCTAGGCTTTAGGCTAGGGCTCCCCTAGTCTAAGGCTAGGGCTCCCCTAGCCCTCAGGCTAGGGCACCCCTAGGCTTTAGGCTAGGGCTCCCCTAGGCTAAGGCTAGGGCTCCCCTAGCCCTCAGGCTAGGGCACCCCTAGGCTTGGGCTCCCCTAGGCTAAGGCTAGGGCTCCCCTAGCCCTCAGGCTAGGGCACCCCTAGGCTTAGGCTCCCCTAGGCTAAGGCTAGGGCTCCCCTAGCCCTCAGGCTAGGGCACCCCTAGGCTTTAGGCTCCCCTAGGCTAAGGCTAGGGCTCCCCTAGCCCTCAGGCTAGGGCACCCCTAGGCTTTAGGCTCCCCTAGGCTAAGGCTAGGGCTCCCCTAGCCCTCAGGCTAGGGCACCCCTAGGCTTTAGGCTCCCCTAGGCTAAGGCTAGGGCTCCCCTAGCCCTCAGGCTAGGGCACCCCTAGGCTTTAGGCTAGGGCTCCCCTAGGCTAAGGCTAGGGCTCCCCTAGCCCTCAGGCTAGGGCACCCCTAGGCTTTAGGCTAGGGCTCCCCTAGGCTAAGGCTAGGGCTCCCCTAGCCCTCAGGCTAGGGCACCCCTAGGCTTTAGGCTAGGGCTCCCCTAGGCTAAGGCTAGGGCTCCCCTAGCCCTCAGGCTAGGGTACCCCTAGGCTTTAGACTAGGGCTCCCCTAGGCTAAGGCTAGGGCTACCTAGCCCTCAGGCTAGGGCACCCCTAGGCTTTAGGCTAGGGCTCCCCTAGGCTAAGGCTAGGGCTCCCCTAGGCTAAGGCTAGGGCTCCCATAGCCCTCAGGCTAGGGCACCCCTAGGCTTTAGGCTAGGGCTCCCCTAGGCTAAGGCTGGGGCTCCCCTAGCCCTCAGGCTAGGGCACCCCTAGGCTTTAGGCTAGGGCTCCCCTAGGCTAAGGCTGGGGCTCCCCTAGCCCTCAGGCTAGGGCACCCCTAGGCTTTAGGCTAGGGCTCCCCTAGGCTAAGGCTGGGGCTCCCCTAGCCCTCAGGCTAGGGCACCCCTAGGCTTTAGGCTAGGGCTCCCCTAGGCTAAGGCTGCGGCTCCCCTAGCCCTCAGGCTAGGGCACCCCTAGGCTTTAGGCTAGGGCTCCCCTAGGCTAAGGCTGGGGCTCCCCTAGCCCTCAGGCTAGGGCACCCCTAGGCTTTAGGCTAGGGCTCCCCTAGGCTAAGGCTGGGGCTCCCCTAGCCCTCAGGCTAGGGCACCCCTAGGCTTTAGGCTAGGGCTCCCCTAGGCTAAGGCTGGGGCTCCCCTAGCCCTCAGGCTAGGGCACCCCTAGGCTTTAGGCTAGGGCTCCCCTAGGCTAAGGCTGGGGCTCCCCTAGCCCTCAGGCTAGGGCACCCCTAGGCTTTAGGCTAGGGCTCCCCTAGGCTAAGGCTGGGGCTCACCTAGCCCTCAGGCTAGGGCACCCCTAGGCTTTAGGCTAGGGCTCCCCTAGGCTAAGGCTGGGGCTCCCCTAGCCCTCAGGCTAGGGCACCCCTAGGCTTTAGGCTAGGGCTCCCCTAGGCTAAGGCTGGGGCTCCCCTAGCCCTCAGGCTAGGGCACCCCTAGGCTTTAGGCTAGGGCTCCCCTAGGCTAAGGCTGGGGCTCCCCTAGCCCTCAGACTAGGGCACCCCTAGGCTTTAGGCTAGGGCTCCCCTAGGCTAAGGCTGGGGCTCCCCTAGCCCTCAGACTAGGGCACCCCTAGGCTTTAGGCTAGGGCTCCCCTAGGCTAAGGCTGGGGCTCCCCTAGCCCTCAGGCTAGGGCACCCCTAGGCTTTAGGCTAGGGCTCCCCTAGGCTAAGGCAGGGGCTCCCCTAGCCCTCAGGCTAGGGCACCCCTAGGCTTTAGGCTAGGGCTCCCCTAGGCTAAGGCTGGGGCTCCCCTAGCCCTCAGGCTAGGGCACCCATAGGCTTTAGGCTAGGGCTCCCCTAGGCTAAGGCTGGGGCTCCCCTAGCCCTCAGGCTAGGGCACCCCTAGGCTTTAGGCTCCCCTAGGCTAAGGCTGGGGCTCCCCTAGCCCTCAGGCTAGGGCACCCCTAGGCTTTAGGCTAGGGCTCCCCTAGGCTAAGGCGGGGGCTCCCCTAGCCCTCAGGCTAGGGCACCCCTAGGCTTTAGGCTAGGGCTCCCCTAGGCTAAGGCTGGGGCTCCCCTAGCCCTCAGGCTAGGGCACCCCTAGGCTTTAGGCTAGGGCTCCCCTAGGCTAAGGCCTGGGCTCCCCTAGCCCTCAGGCTAGGGCACCCCTAGGCTTTAGGCTAGGGCTCCCCTAGGCTAAGGCTCGGGCTCCCCTAGCCCTCAGGCTAGGGCACCCCTAGGCTTTAGGCTAGGGCTCCTCTAGGCTAAGGCTCGGGCTCCCCTAGCCCTCAGGCTAGGGCACCCCTAGGCTTTAGGCTAGGGCTCCCCTAGGCTAAGGCTAGGGCTCCCCTAGCCCTCAGGCTAGGGCACCCCTAGGCTTTAGGCTAGGGCTCCCCTAGGCTAAGGCTAGGGCTCCCCTAGCCCTCAGGCTAGGGCACCCCTAGGCTTTAGGCTAGGGCTCCCCTAGTCTAAGGCTAGGGCTCCCCTAGCCCTCAGGCTAGGGCACCCCTAGGCTTTAGGCTAGGGCTCCCCTAGGCTAAGGCTAGGGCTCCCCTAGCCCTCAGGCTAGGGCACCCCTAGGCTTGGGCTCCCCTAGGCTAAGGCTAGGGCTCCCCTAGCCCTCAGGCTAGGGCACCCCTAGGCTTTAGGCTCCCCTAGGCTAAGGCTAGGGCTCCCCTAGCCCTCAGGCTAGGGCACCCCTAGGCTTTAGGCTCCCCTAGGCTAAGGCTAGGGCTCCCCTAGCCCTCAGGCTAGGGCACCCCTAGGCTTTAGGCTCCCCTAGGCTAAGGCTAGGGCTCCCCTAGCCCTCAGGCTAGGGCACCCCTAGGCTTTAGGCTCCCCTAGGCTAAGGCTAGGGCTCCCCTAGCC
This sequence comes from Tenrec ecaudatus, assembly GCF_050624435.1. Lineage (NCBI taxonomy): Eukaryota > Metazoa > Chordata > Mammalia > Afrosoricida > Tenrecidae > Tenrec > Tenrec ecaudatus. The sequence goes on from NW_027458760.1 coordinate 8,204, forward strand.
CTCAGGCTAGGGCACCCCTAGGCTTTAGGCTCCCCTAGGCTAAGGCTAGGGCTCCCCTAGCCCTCAGGCTAGGGCACCCCTAGGCTTTAGGCTCCCCTAGGCTAAGGCTGGGGCTCCCCTAGCCCTCAGGCTAGGGCACCCCTAGGCTTTAGGCTAGGGCTCCCCTAGGCTAAGGCTGGGGCTCCCCTAGCCCTCAGGCTAGGGCACCCCTAGGCTTTAGGCTAGGGCTCCCCTAGGCTAAGGCTGGGGCTCCCCTAGCCCTCAGGCTAGGGCACCCCTAGGCTTTAGGCTAGGGCTCCCCTAGGCTAAGGCTGGGGCTCACCTAGCCCTCAGGCTAGGGCACCCCTAGGCTTTAGGCTAGGGCTCCCCTAGGCTAAGGCTGGGGCTCCCCTAGCCCTCAGGCTAGGGCACCCCTAGGCTTTAGGCTAGGGCTCCCCTAGGCTAAGGCTGGGGCTCCCCTAGCCCTCAGGCTAGGGCACCCCTAGGCTTTAGGCTAGGGCTCCCCTAGGCTAAGGCTGGGGCTCCCCTAGCCCTCAGGCTAGGGCACCCCTAGGCTTTAGGCTAGGGCTCCCCTAGGCTAAGGCTGGGGCTCCCCTAGCCCTCAGACTAGGGCACCCCTAGGCTTTAGGCTAGGGCTCCCCTAGGCTAAGGCTGGGGCTCCCCTAGCCCTCAGACTAGGGCACCCCTAGGCTTTAGGCTAGGGCTCCCCTAGGCTAAGGCTGGGGCTCCCCTAGCCCTCAGGCTAGGGCACCCCTAGGCTTTAGGCTAGGGCTCCCCTAGGCTAAGGCAGGGGCTCCCCTAGCCCTCAGGCTAGGGCACCCCTAGGCTTTAGGCTAGGGCTCCCCTAGGCTAAGGCTGGGGCTCCCCTAGCCCTCAGGCTAGGGCACCCATAGGCTTTAGGCTAGGGCTCCCCTAGGCTAAGGCTGGGGCTCCCCTAGCCCTCAGGCTAGGGCACCCCTAGGCTTTAGGCTCCCCTAGGCTAAGGCTGGGGCTCCCCTAGCCCTCAGGCTAGGGCACCCCTAGGCTTTAGGCTAGGGCTCCCCTAGGCTAAGGCGGGGGCTCCCCTAGCCCTCAGGCTAGGGCACCCCTAGGCTTTAGGCTAGGGCTCCCCTAGGCTAAGGCTGGGGCTCCCCTAGCCCTCAGGCTAGGGCACCCCTAGGCTTTAGGCTAGGGCTCCCCTAGGCTAAGGCCTGGGCTCCCCTAGCCCTCAGGCTTGGGCACCCCTAGGCTTTAGGCTAGGGCTCCCCTAGGCTAAGGCTCGGGCTCCCCTAGCCCTCAGGCTAGGGCACCCCTAGGCTTTAGGCTAGGGCTCCTCTAGGCTAAGGCTCGGGCTCCCCTAGCCCTCAGGCTAGGGCACCCCTAGGCTTTAGGCTAGGGCTCCCCTAGGCTAAGGCTAGGGCTCCCCTAGCCCTCAGGCTAGGGCACCCCTAGGCTTTAGGCTAGGGCTCCCCTAGGCTAAGGCTAGGGCTCCCCTAGCCCTCAGGCTAGGGCACCCCTAGGCTTTAGGCTAGGGCTCCCCTAGTCTAAGGCTAGGGCTCCCCTAGCCCTCAGGCTAGGGCACCCCTAGGCTTTAGGCTAGGGCTCCCCTAGGCTAAGGCTAGGGCTCCCCTAGCCCTCAGGCTAGGGCACCCCTAGGCTTGGGCTCCCCTAGGCTAAGGCTAGGGCTCCCCTAGCCCTCAGGCTAGGGCACCCCTAGGCTTTAGGCTCCCCTAGGCTAAGGCTAGGGCTCCCCTAGCCCTCAGGCTAGGGCACCCCTAGGCTTTAGGCTCCCCTAGGCTAAGGCTAGGGCTCCCCTAGCCCTCAGGCTAGGGCACCCCTAGGCTTTAGGCTCCCCTAGGCTAAGGCTAGGGCTCCCCTAGCCCTCAGGCTAGGGCACCCCTAGGCTTTAGGCTCCCCTAGGCTAAGGCTAGGGCTCCCCTAGCCCTCAGGCTAGGGCACCCCTAGGCTTTAGGCTCCCCTAGGCTAAGGCTAGGGCTCCCCTAGCCCTCAGGCTAGGGCACCCCTAGGCTTTAGGCTCCCCTAGGCTAAGGCTAGGGCTCCCCTAGCCCTCAGGCTAGGGCACCCCTAGGCTTTAGGCTCCCCTAGGCTAAGGCTAGGGCTCCCCTAGCCCTCAGGCTAGGGCACCCCTAGGCTTTAGGCTCCCCTAGGCTAAGGCTAGGGCTCCCCTAGCCCTCAGGCTAGGGCACCCCTAGGCTTTAGGCTCCCCTAGGCTAAGGCTAGGGCTCCCCTAGCCCTCAGGCTAGGGCACCCCTAGGCTTTAGGCTCCCCTAGGCTAAGGCTAGGGCTCCCCTAGCCCTCAGGCTAGGGCACCCCTAGGCTTTAGGCTCCCCTAGGCTAAGGCTAGGGCTCCCCTAGCCCTCAGGCTAGGGCACCCCTAGGCTTTAGGCTCCCCTAGGCTAAGGCTAGGGCTCCCCTAGCCCTCAGGCTAGGGCCCCCCTAGGCTTTAGGCTCCCCTAGGCTAAGGCTAGGGCTCCCCTAGCCCTCAGGCTAGGGCCCCCCTAGGCTTTAGGCTCCCCTAGGCTAAGGCTAGGGCTCCCCTAGCCCTCAGGCTAGGGCCCCCCTAGGCTTTAGGCTCCCCTAGGCTAAGGCTAGGGCTCCCCTAGCCCTCAGGCTAGGGCCCCCCTAGGCTTTAGGCTCCCCTAGGCTAAGGCTAGGGCTCCCCTAGCCCTCAGGCTAGGGCCCCCCTAGGCTTTAGGCTCCCCTAGGCTAAGGCTAGGGCTCCCCTAGCCCTCAGGCTAGGGCCCCCCTAGGCTTTAGGCTCCCCTAGGCTAAGGCTAGGGCTCCCCTAGCCCTCAGGCTAGGGCCCCCCTAGGCTTTAGGCTCCCCTAGGCTAAGGCTAGGGCTCCCCTAGCCCTCAGGCTAGGGCACCCCTAGGCTTTAGGCTCCCCTAGGCTAAGGCTAGGGCTCCCCTAGCCCTCAGGCTAGGGCACCCCTAGGCTTTAGGCTCCCCTAGGCTAAGGCTAGGGCTCCCCTAGCCCTCAGGCTAGGGCACCCCTAGGCTTTAGGCTCCCCTAGGCTAAGGCTAGGGCTCCCCTAGCCCTCAGGCTAGGGCCCCCCTAGGCTTTAGGCTCCCCTAGGCTAAGGCTAGGGCTCCCCTAGCCCTCAGGCTAGGGCCCCCCTAGGCTTTAGGCTCCCCTAGGCTAAGGCTAGGGCTCCCCTAGCCCTCAGGCTAGGGCCCCCCTAGGCTTTAGGCTCCCCTAGGCTAAGGCTAGGGCTCCCCTAGCCCTCAGGCTAGGGCCCCCCTAGGCTTTAGGCTCCCCTAGGCTAAGGCTAGGGCTCCCCTAGCCCTCAGGCTAGGGCCCCCCTAGGCTTTAGGCTCCCCTAGGCTAAGGCTAGGGCTCCCCTAGCCCTCAGGCTAGGGCCCCCCTAGGCTTTAGGCTCCCCTAGGCTAAGGCTAGGGCTCCCCTAGCCCTCAGGCTAGGGCCCCCCTAGGCTTTAGGCTCCCCTAGGCTAAGGCTAGGGCTCCCCTAGCCCTCAGGCTAGGGCCCCCCTAGGCTTTAGGCTCCCCTAGGCTAAGGCTAGGGCTCCCCTAGCCCTCAGGCTAGGGCCCCCCTAGGCTTTAGGCTCCCCTAGGCTAAGGCTAGGGCTCCCCTAGCCCTCAGGCTAGGGCCCCCCCTAGGCTTTAGGCTCCCCTAGGCTAAGGCTAGGGCTCCCCTAGCCCTCAGGCTAGGGCCCCCCTAGGCTTTAGGCTCCCCTAGGCTAAGGCTAGGGCTCCCCTAGCCCTCAGGCTAGGGCCCCCCTAGGCTTTAGGCTCCCCTAGGCTAAGGCTAGGGCTCCCCTAGCCCTCAGGCTAGGGCCCCCCTAGGCTTTAGGCTCCCCTAGGCTAAGGCTAGGGCTCCCCTAGCCCTCAGGCTAGGGCCCCCCTAGGCTTTAGGCTCCCCTAGGCTAAGGCTAGGGCTCCCCTAGCCCTCAGGCTAGGGCCCCCCTAGGCTTTAGGCTCCCCTAGGCTAAGGCTAGGGCTCCCCTAGCCCTCAGGCTAGGGCCCCCCTAGGCTTTAGGCTCCCCTAGGCTAAGGCTAGGGCTCCCCTAGCCCTCAGGCTAGGGCCCCCCTAGGCTTTAGGCTCCCCTAGGCTAAGGCTAGGGCTCCCCTAGCCCTCAGGCTAGGGCCCCCCTAGGCTTTAGGCTCCCCTAGGCTAAGGCTAGGGCTCCCCTAGCCCTCAGGCTAGGGCCCCCCTAGGCTTTAGGCTCCCCTAGGCTAAGGCTAGGGCTCCCCTAGCCCTCAGGCTAGGGCCCCCCTAGGCTTTAGGCTCCCCTAGGCTAAGGCTAGGGCTCCCCTAGCCCTCAGGCTAGGGCCCCCCTAGGCTTTAGGCTCCCCTAGGCTAAGGCTAGGGCTCCCCTAGCCCTCAGGCTAGGGCCCCCCTAGGCTTTAGGCTCCCCTAGGCTAAGGCTAGGGCTCCCCTAGCCCTCAGGCTAGGGCCCCCCTAGGCTTTAGGCTCCCCTAGGCTAAGGCTAGGGCTCCCCTAGCCCTCAGGCTAGGGCCCCCCTAGGCTTTAGGCTCCCCTAGGCTAAGGCTAGGGCTCCCCTAGCCCTCAGGCTAGGGCCCCCCTAGGCTTTAGGCTCCCCTAGGCTAAGGCTAGGGCTCCCCTAGCCCTCAGGCTAGGGCCCCCCTAGGCTTTAGGCTCCCCTAGGCTAAGGCTAGGGCTCCCCTAGCCCTCAGGCTAGGGCCCCCCTAGGCTTTAGGCTCCCCTAGGCTAAGGCTAGGGCTCCCCTAGCCCTCAGGCTAGGGCCCCCCTAGGCTTTAGGCTCCCCTAGGCTAAGGCTAGGGCTCCCCTAGCCCTCAGGCTAGGGCCCCCCTAGGCTTTAGGCTCCCCTAGGCTAAGGCTAGGGCTCCCCTAGCCCTCAGGCTAGGGCCCCCCTAGGCTTTAGGCTCCCCTAGGCTAAGGCTAGGGCTCCCCTAGCCCTCAGGCTAGGGCCCCCCTAGGCTTTAGGCTCCCCTAGGCTAAGGCTAGGGCTCCCCTAGCCCTCAGGCTAGGGCCCCCCTAGGCTTTAGGCTCCCCTAGGCTAAGGCTAGGGCTCCCCTAGCCCTCAGGCTAGGGCCCCCCTAGGCTTTAGGCTCCCCTAGGCTAAGGCTAGGGCTCCCCTAGCCCTCAGGCTAGGGCCCCCCTAGGCTTTAGGCTCCCCTAGGCTAAGGCTAGGGCTCCCCTAGCCCTCAGGCTAGGGCCCCCCTAGGCTTTAGGCTCCCCTAGGCTAAGGCTAGGGCTCCCCTAGCCCTCAGGCTAGGGCCCCCCTAGGCTTTAGGCTCCCCTAGGCTAAGGCTAGGGCTCCCCTAGCCCTCAGGCTAGGGCCCCCCCCTAGGCTTTAGGCTCCCCTAGGCTAAGGCTAGGGCTCCCCTAGCCCTCAGGCTAGGGCCCCCCTAGGCTTTAGGCTCCCCTAGGCTAAGGCTAGGGCTCCCCTAGCCCTCAGGCTAGGGCCCCCCTAGGCTTTAGGCTCCCCTAGGCTAAGGCTAGGGCTCCCCTAGCCCTCAGGCTAGGGCCCCCCTAGGCTTTAGGCTCCCCTAGGCTAAGGCTAGGGCTCCCCTAGCCCTCAGGCTAGGGCCCCCCTAGGCTTTAGGCTCCCCTAGGCTAAGGCTAGGGCTCCCCTAGCCCTCAGGCTAGGGCCCCCCTAGGCTTTAGGCTCCCCTAGGCTAAGGCTAGGGCTCCCCTAGCCCTCAGGCTAGGGCCCCCCTAGGCTTTAGGCTCCCCTAGGCTAAGGCTAGGGCTCCCCTAGCCCTCAGGCTAGGGCCCCCCTAGGCTTTAGGCTCCCCTAGGCTAAGGCTAGGGCTCCCCTAGCCCTCAGGCTAGGGCCCCCCTAGGCTTTAGGCTCCCCTAGGCTAAGGCTAGGGCTCCCCTAGCCCTCAGGCTAGGGCCCCCCTAGGCTTTAGGCTCCCCTAGGCTAAGGCTAGGGCTCCCCTAGCCCTCAGGCTAGGGCCCCCCTAGGCTTTAGGCTCCCCTAGGCTAAGGCTAGGGCTCCCCTAGCCCTCAGGCTAGGGCCCCCCTAGGCTTTAGGCTCCCCTAGGCTAAGGCTAGGGCTCCCCTAGCCCTCAGGCTAGGGCCCCCCTAGGCTTTAGGCTCCCCTAGGCTAAGGCTAGGGCTCCCCTAGCCCTCAGGCTAGGGCCCCCCTAGGCTTTAGGCTCCCCTAGGCTAAGGCTAGGGCTCCCCTAGCCCTCAGGCTAGGGCACCCCTAGGCTTTAGGCTCCCCTAGGCTAAGGCTAGGGCTCCCCTAGCCCTCAGGCTAGGGCACCCCTAGGCTTTAGGCTCCCCTAGGCTAAGGCTAGGGCTCCCCTAGCCCTCAGGCTAGGGCACCCCTAGGCTTTAGGCTCCCCTAGGCTAAGGCTAGGGCTCCCCTAGCCCTCAGGCTAGGGCACCCCTAGGCTTTAGGCTCCCCTAGGCTAAGGCTAGGGCTCCCCTAGCCCTCAGGCTAGGGCACCCCTAGGCTTTAGGCTCCCCTAGGCTAAGGCTAGGGCTCCCCTAGCCCTCAGGCTAGGGCACCCCTAGGCTTTAGGCTCCCCTAGGCTAAGGCTAGGGCTCCCCTAGCCCTCAGGCTAGGGCACCCCTAGGCTTTAGGCTCCCCTAGGCTAAGGCTAGGGCTCCCCTAGCCCTCAGGCTAGGGCACCCCTAGGCTTTAGGCTCCCCTAGGCTAAGGCTAGGGCTCCCCTAGCCCTCAGGCTAGGGCACCCCTAGGCTTTAGGCTCCCCTAGGCTAAGGCTAGGGCTCCCCTAGCCCTCAGGCTAGGGCACCCCTAGGCTTTAGGCTCCCCTAGGCTAAGGCTAGGGCTCCCCTAGCCCTCAGGCTAGGGCACCCCTAGGCTTTAGGCTCCCCTAGGCTAAGGCTAGGGCTCCCCTAGCCCTCAGGCTAGGGCACCCCTAGGCTTTAGGCTCCCCTAGGCTAAGGCTAGGGCTCCCCTAGCCCTCAGGCTAGGGCACCCCTAGGCTTTAGGCTCCCCTAGGCTAAGGCTAGGGCTCCCCTAGCCCTCAGGCTAGGGCACCCCTAGGCTTTAGGCTCCCCTAGGCTAAGGCTAGGGCTCCCCTAGCCCTCAGGCTAGGGCACCCCTAGGCTTTAGGCTCCCCTAGGCTAAGGCTAGGGCTCCCCTAGCCCTCAGGCTAGGGCACCCCTAGGCTTTAGGCTCCCCTAGGCTAAGGCTAGGGCTCCCCTAGCCCTCAGGCTAGGGCACCCCTAGGCTTTAGGCTCCCCTAGGCTAAGGCTAGGGCTCCCCTAGCCCTCAGGCTAGGGCACCCCTAGGCTTTAGGCTCCCCTAGGCTAAGGCTAGGGCTCCCCTAGCCCTCAGGCTAGGGCACCCCTAGGCTTTAGGCTCCCCTAGGCTAAGGCTAGGGCTCCCCTAGCCCTCAGGCTAGGGCACCCCTAGGCTTTAGGCTCCCCTAGGCTAAGGCTAGGGCTCCCCTAGCCCTCAGGCTAGGGCACCCCTAGGCTTTAGGCTCCCCTAGGCTAAGGCTAGGGCTCCCCTAGCCCTCAGGCTAGGGCACCCCTAGGCTTTAGGCTAGGGCTCCCCTAGGCTAAGGCTAGGGCTCCCCTAGCCCTCAGGCTAGGGCACCCCTAGGCTTTAGGCAAGGGCTCCCCTAGGCTAAGGCTAGGGCTCCCCTAGCCCTCAGGCTAGGGCTCCCCTAGGCTTTAGGCTAGGGCTCCCCTAGCCCTCAGGCTAGGGCACCCCTAGGCTTTAGGCTAGGGCTCCCCTAGGCTAAGGCTAGGGCTCCCCTAGCCCTCAGGCTAGGGCACCCCTAGGCTTTAGGCTAGGGCTCCCCTAGGCTAAGGCTAGGGCTCCCCTAGCCCTCAGACTAGGGCACCCCTAGGCTTTAGGCTAGGGCTCCCCTAGGCTAAGGCTAGGGCTCCCCTAGCCCTCAGGCTAGGGCACCCCTAGGCTTTAGGCTAGGGCTCCCCTAGGCTAAGGCGAGGGCTCCCCTAGCCCTCAGGCTAGGGCACCCCTAGGCTTTAGGCTAGGGCTCCCCTAGGCTAAGGCTAGGGCTCCCCTAGCCTTCAGGCTAGGGCACCCCTAGGCTTTAGGCTAGGGCTCCCCTAGGCTAAGGCTAGGGCTCCCCTAGCCCTCAGGCTAGGGCACCCCTAGGCTTTAGGCTAGGGCTCCCCTAGGCTAAGGCTAGGGCTCCCCTAGCCCTCAGGCTAGGGCACCCCTAGGCTTTAGGCTAGGGCTCCCCTAGGCTAAGGCTAGGGCTCCCCTAGCCCTCAGGCTAGGGCACCCCTAGGCTTTAGGCTAGGGCTCCCCTAGGCTAAGGCTAGGGCTACCTAGCCCTCAGGCTAGGGCACCCCTAGGCTTTAGGCTAGGGCTCCCCTAGGCTAAGGCTAGGGCTCCCCTAGGCTAAGGCTAGGGCTCCCCTAGCCCTCAGGCTAGGGCACCCCTAGGCTTTAGGCTAGGGCTCCCCTAGGCTAAGGCTGGGGCTCCCCTAGCCCTCAGGCTAGGGCACCCCTAGGCTTTAGGCTAGGGCTTCCCTAGGCTAAGGCTGGGGCTCCCCTAGCCCTCAGGCTAGGGCACCCCTAGGCTTTAGGCTAGGGCTCCCTTAGGCTAAGGCTGGGGCTCCCCTAGCCCTCAGGCTAGGGCACCCCTAGGCTTTAGGCTAGGGCTCCCCTAGGCTAAGGCTGCGGCTCCCCTAGCCCTCAGGCTAGGGCACCCCTAGGCTTTAGGCTAGGGCTCCCCTAGGCTAAGGCTGGGGCTCCCCTAGCCCTCAGGCTAGGGCACCCCTAGGCTTTAGGCTAGGGCTCCCCTAGGCTAAGGCTAGGGCTCCCCTAGCCCTCAGGCTAGGGCACCCCTAGGCTTTAGGCTAGGGCTCCCCTAGGCTAAGGCTAGGGCTCCCCTAGCCCTCAGGCTAGGGCACCCCTAGGCTTTAGGCTAGGGCTCCCCTAGGCTAAGGCTAGGGCTCCCCTAGCCCTCAGGCTAGGGCACCCCTAGGCTTTAGGCTAGGGCTCCCCTAGGCTAAGGCTAGGGCTACCTAGCCCTCAGGCTAGGGCACCCCTAGGCTTTAGGCTAGGGCTCCCCTAGGCTAAGGCTAGGGCTCCCCTAGGCTAAGGATAGGGCTCCCCTAGCCCTCAGGCTAGGGCACCCCTAGGCTTTAGGCTAGGGCTCCCCTAGGCTAAGGCTAGGGCTCCCCTAGCCCTCAGGCTAGGGCACCCCTAGGCTTTAGGCTAGGGCTCCCCTAGGTTAAGGCTGGGGCTCCCCTAGCCCTCAGGCTAGGGCACCCCTAGGCTTTAGGCTAGGGCTCCCCTAGGCTAAGGCTGGGGCTCCCCTAGCCCTCAGGCTAGGGCACCCCTAGGCTTTAGGCTAGGGCTCCCCTAGGCTAAGGCTGCGGCTCCCCTAGCCCTCAGGCTAGGGCACCCCTAGGCTTTAGGCTAGGGCTCCCTTAGGCTAAGGCTGGGGCTCCCCTAGCCCTCAGGCTAGGGCACCCCTAGGCTTTAGGCTAGGGCTCCCCTAGGCTAAGGCTGGGGCTCCCCTAGCCCTCAGGCTAGGGCACCCCTAGGCTTTAGGCTAGGGCTCCCCTAGGCTAAGGCTGGGGCTCCCCTAGCCCTCAGGCTAGGGCACCCCTAGGCTTTAGGCTAGGGCTCCCCTAGGCTAAGGCTGGGGCTCCCCTAGCCCTCAGGCTAGGGCACCCCTAGGCTTTAGGCTAGGGCTCCCCTAGGCTAAGGCTGGGGCTCCCCTAGCCCTCAGGCTAGGGCACCCCTAGGCTTTAGGCTAGGGCTCCCCTAGGCTAAGGCTGGGGCTCCCCTAGCCCTCAGGCTAGGGCACCCCTAGGCTTTAGGCTAGGGCTCCCCTAGGCTAAGGCTGGGGCTCCCCTAGCCCTCAGGCTAGGGCACCCCTAGGCTTTAGGCTAGGGCTCCCCTAGGCTAAGGCTGGGGCTCCCCTAGCCCTCAGGCTAGGGCACCCCTAGGCTTTAGGCTAGGGCTCCCCTAGGCTAAGGCTGGGGCTCCCCTAGCCCTCAGGCTAGGGCACCCCTAGGCTTTAGGCTAGGGCTCCCCTAGGCTAAGGCTGGGGCTCCCCTAGCCCTCAGGCTAGGGCACCCCTAGGCTTTAGGCTAGGGCTCCCCTAGGCTAAGGCTGGGGCTCCCCTAGCCCTCAGGCTAGGGCACCCCTAGGCTTTAGGCTAGGGCTCCCCTAGGCTAAGGCTGGGGCTCCCCTAGCCCTCAGGCTAGGGCACCCCTAGGCTTTAGGCTAGGGCTCCCCTAGGCTAAGGCTGGGGCTCCCCTAGCCCTCAGGCTAGGGCACCCCTAGGCTTTAGGCTAGGGCTCCCCTAGGCTAAGGCTAGGGCTCCCCTAGCCCTCAGGCTAGGGCACCCCTAGGCTTTAGGCTAGGGCTCCCCTAGGCTAAGGCTAGGGCTCCCCTAGCCCTCAGGCTAGGGCACCCCTAGGCTTTAGGCTAGGGCTCCCCTAGGCTAAGGCTAGGGCTCCCCTAGCCCTCAGGCTAGGGCACCCCTAGGCTTTAGGCTAGGGCTCCCCTAGGCTAAGGCTAGGGCTCCCCTAGCCCTCAGGCTAGGGCACCCCTAGGCTTTAGGCTAGGGCTCCCCTAGGCTAAGGCTAGGGCTCCCCTAGCCCTCAGGCTAGGGCACCCCTAGGCTTTAGGCTAGGGCTCCCCTAGGCTAAGGCTAGGGCTCCCCTAGCCCTCAGGCTAGGGCACCCCTAGGCTTTAGGCTAGGGCTCCCCTAGGCTAAGGCTAGGGCTCCCCTAGCCCTCAGGCTAGGGCACCCCTAGGCTTTAGGCTAGGGCTCCCCTAGGCTAAGGCTAGGGCTCCCCTAGCCCTCAGGCTAGGGCACCCCTAGGCTTTAGGCTAGGGCTCCCTAGGCTAAGGCTAGGGCTCCCCTAGCCCTCAGGCTAGGGCACCCCTAGGCTTTAGGCTAGGGCTCCCCTAGGCTAAGGCTAGGGCTCCCCTAGCCCTCAGGCTAGGGCACCCCTAGGCTTTAGGCTAGGGCTCCCCTAGGCTAAGGCTAGGGCTCCCCTAGCCCTCAGGCTAGGGCACCCCTAGGCCTTAGGCTAGGGCTCCCCTAGGCTAAGGCTAGGGCTCCCCTAGCCCTCAGGCTAGGGCACCCCTAGGCCTTAGGCTAGGGCTCCCCTAGGCTAAGGCTAGGGCTCCCCTAGCCCTCAGGCTAGGGCACCCCTAGGCCTTAGGCTAGGGCTCCCCTAGGCTAAGGCAAGGGCTCCCCTAGCCCTCAGGCTAGGGCACCCCTAGGCCTTAGGCTAGGGCTCCCCTAGGCTAAGGCTAGGGCTCCCCTAGCCCTCAGGCTAGGGCACCCCTAGGCTTTAGGCTAGGGCTCCCCTAGGCTAAGGCTAGGGCTCCCCTAGCCCTCAGGCTAGGGCACCCCTAGGCTTTAGGCTAGGGCTCCCCTAGGCTAAGGCTAGGGCTCCCCTAGCCCTCAGGCTAGGGCACCCCTAGGCTTTAGGCTAGGGCTCCCCTAGGCTAAGGCTAGGGCTCCCCTAGCCCTCAGGCTAGGGCACCCCTAGGCTTTAGGCTAGGGCTCCCCTAGGCTAAGGCTAGGGCTCCCCTAGCCCTCAGGCTAGGGCACCCCAAGGCTTTAGGCTAGGGCTCCCCTAGGCTAAGGCTAGGGCTCCCCTAGCCCTCAGGCTAGGGCACCCCTAGGCTTTAGGCTAGGGCTCCCCTAGGCTAAGGCTAGGGCTCCCCTAGCCCTCAGGCTAGGGCTCCCCTAGGCTTTAGGCTAGGGCTCCCCTAGCCCTCAGGCTAGGGCACCCCTAGGCTTTAGGCTAGGGCTCCCCTAGGCTAAGGATAGGGCTCCCCTAGCCCTCAGGCTAGGGCACCCCTAGGCTTTAGGCTAGGGCTCCCCTAGGCTAAGGCTAGGGCTCCCCTAGCCCTCAGGCTAGGGCACCCCTAGGCTTTAGGCTAGGGCTCCCCTAGGCTAAGGCTAGGGCTCCCCTAGCCCTCAGGCTAGGGCACCCCTAGGCTTTAGGCTAGGGCTCCCCTAGGCTAAGGCTAGGGCTCCCCTAGCCCTCAGGCTAGGGCACCCCTAGGCTTTAGGCTAGGGCTCCCCTAGGCTAAGGCTAGGGCTCCCCTAGCCCTCAGGCTAGGGCACCCCTAGGCTTTAGGCTAGGGCTCCCCTAGGCTAAGGCTAGGGCTCCCCTAGCCCTCAGGCTAGGGCACCCCTAGGCTTTAGGCTAGGGCTCCCCTAGGCTAAGGCTAGGGCTCCCCTAGCCCTCAGGCTAGGGCACCCCTAGGCTTTAGGCTAGGGCTCCCCTAGGCTAAGGCTAGGGCTCCCCTAGCCCTCAGGCTAGGGCACCCCTAGGCTTTAGGCTAGGGCTCCCCTAGGCTAAGGCTAGGGCTCCCCTAGCCCTCAGGCTAGGGCACCCCTAGGCTTTAGACTAGGGCTCCCCTAGGCTAAGGCTAGGGCTACCTAGCCCTCAGGCTAGGGCACCCCTAGGCTTTAGGCTAGGGCTCCCCTAGGCTAAGGCTAGGGCTCCCCTAGGCTAAGGCTAGGGCTCCCCTAGCCCTCAGGCTAGGGCACCCCTAGGCTTTAGGCTAGGGCTCCCCTAGGCTAAGGCTGGGGCTCCCTAGCCCTCAGGCTAGGGCACCCCTAGGCTTTAGGCTAGGGCTCCCCTAGGCTAAGGCTGGGGCTCCCCTAGCCCTCAGGCTAGGGCACCCCTAGGCTTTAGGCTAGGGCTCCCTTAGGCTAAGGCTGGGGCTCCCCTAGCCCTCAGGCTAGGGCACCCCTAGGCTTTAGGCTAGGGCTCCCCTAGGCTAAGGCTGCGGCTCCCCTAGCCCTCAGGCTAGGGCACCCCTAGGCTTTAGGCTAGGGCTCCCCTAGGCTAAGGCTGGGGCTCCCCTAGCCCTCAGGCTAGGGCACCCCTAGGCTTTAGGCTAGGGCTCCCCTAGGCTAAGGCTGGGGCTTCCCCTAGCCCTCAGGCTAGGGCACCCCTAGGCTTTAGGCTAGGGCTCCCCTAGGCTAAGGCTGGGCTCCCTAGCCCTCAGGCTAGGGCACCCCTAGGCTTTAGGCTAGGGCTCCCCTAGGCTAAGGCTGGGGCTCCCCTAGCCCTCAGGCTAGGGCACCCCTAGGCTTTAGGCTAGGGCTCCCCTAGGCTAAGGCTGGGGCTCCCCTAGCCCTCAGGCTAGGGCACCCCTAGGCTTTAGGCTAGGGCTCCCCTAGGCTAAGGCTGGGGCTCCCCTAGCCCTCAGGCTAGGGCACCCCTAGGCTTTAGGCTAGGGCTCCCCTAGGCTAAGGCTGGGGCTCCCCTAGCCCTCAGGCTAGGGCACCCCTAGGCTTTAGGCTAGGGCTCCCCTAGGCTAAGGCTGGGGCTCCCCTAGCCCTCAGGCTAGGGCACCCCTAGGCTTTAGGCTAGGGCTCCCCTAGGCTAAGGCTGGGGCTCCCCTAGCCCTCAGGCTAGGGCACCCCTAGGCTTTAGGCTAGGGCTCCCCTAGGCTAAGGCTGGGGCTCCCCTAGCCCTCAGGCTAGGGCACCCCTGGCTTTAGGCTAGGGCTCCCCTAGGCTAAGGCTGGGGCTCCCCTAGCCCTCAGGCTAGGGCACCCCTAGGCTTTAGGCTAGGGCTCCCCTAGGCTAAGGCTGGGGCTCCCCTAGCCCTCAGGCTAGGGCACCCCTAGGCTTTAGGCTAGGGCTCCCCTAGGCTAAGGCTGGGGCTCCCCTAGCCCTCAGGCTAGGGCACCCCTAGGCTTTAGGCTAGGGCTCCCCTAGGCTAAGGCTGGGGCTCCCCTAGCCCTCAGACTAGGGCACCCCTAGGCTTTAGGCTAGGGCTCCCCTAGGCTAAGGCTGGGGCTCCCCTAGCCCTCAGGCTAGGGCACCCCTAGGCTTTAGGCTAGGGCTCCCCTAGGCTAAGGCAGGGGCTCCCCTAGCCCTCAGGCTAGGGCACCCCTAGGCTTTAGGCTAGGGCTCCCCTAGGCTAAGGCTGGGGCTCCCCTAGCCCTCAGGCTAGGGCACCCCTAGGCTTAGGCTAGGGCTCCCCTAGGCTAAGGCTGGGGCTCCCCTAGCCCTCAGGCTAGGGCACCCCTAGGCTTTAGGCTCCCCTAGGCTAAGGCTGGGGCTCCCCTAGCCCTCAGGCTAGGGCACCCCTAGGCTTTAGGCTAGGGCTCCCCTAGGCTAAGGCTGGGGCTCCCCTAGCCCTCAGGCTAGGGCACCCCTAGGCTTTAGGCTAGGGCTCCCCTAGGCTAAGGCTGGGGCTCCCCTAGCCCTCAGGCTAGGGCACCCCTAGGCTTTAGGCTAGGGCTCCCCTAGGCTAAGGCTCGGGCTCCCCTAGCCCTCAGGCTAGGGCACCCCTAGGCTTTAGGCTAGGGCTCCCCTAGGCTAAGGCTCGGGCTCCCCTAGCCCTCAGGCTAGGGCACCCCTAGGCTTTAGGCTAGGGCTCCCCTAGGCTAAGGCTCGGGGCTCCCCTAGCCCTCAGGCTAGGGCACCCCTAGGCTTTAGGCTAGGGCTCCTCTAGGCTAAGGCCGGGCTCCCCTAGCCCTCAGGCTAGGGCACCCCTAGGCTTTAGGCTAGGGCTCCCCTAGGCTAAGGCTAGGGCTCCCCTAGCCCTCAGGCTAGGGCACCCCTAGGCTTTAGGCTAGGGCTCCCCTAGGCTAAGGCTAGGGCTCCCCTAGCCCTCAGGCTAGGGCACCCCTAGGCTTTAGGCTAGGGCTCCCCTAGTCTAAGGCTAGGGCTCCCCTAGCCCTCAGGCTAGGGCACCCCTAGGCTTTAGGCTAGGGCTCCCCTAGGCTAAGGCTAGGGCTCCCCTAGCCCTCAGGCTAGGGCACCCCTAGGCTTGGGCTCCTAGGCTAAGGCTACTCCCCTAGCCCTCAGGCTAGGGCTCCCCTAGGCTTTGCTCCCCTAGGCTAAGGCTAGGGCTCCCCTAGCCCTCAGGCTAGGGCACCCCTAGGCTTTAGGCTCCCCTAGGCTAAGGCTAGGGCTCCCTAGCCCTCAGGCTAGGGCACCCCTAGGCTTTAGGCTCCCCTAGGCTAAGGCTAGGGCTCCCCTAGCCCTCAGGCTAGGGCACACCCTAGGCTTTAGGCTCCCCTAGGCTAAGGCTAGGGCTCCCTAGCCCTCAGGCTAGGGCACCCCTAGGCTTTAGGCTCCCCTAGGCTAAGGCTAGGGCTCCCCTAGCCCTCAGGCTAGGGCACCCCTAGGCTTTAGGCTCCCCTAGGCTAAGGCTAGGGCTCCCCTAGCCCTCAGGCTAGGGCACCCCTAGGCTTTAGGCTCCCCTAGGCTAAGGCTGGGCTCCCCTAGCCCTCAGGCTAGGGCACCCCTAGGCTTTAGGCTCCCCTAGGCTAAGGCTAGGGCTCCCCTAGCCCTCAGGCTAGGGCACCCCTAGGCTTTAGGCTCCCCTAGGCTAAGGCTAGGGCTCCCCTAGCCCTCAGGCTAGGGCACCCCTAGGCTTTAGGCTCCCCTAGGCTAAGGCTAGGGCTCCCCTAGCCCTCAGGCTAGGGCACCCCTAGGCTTTAGGCTCCCCTAGGCTAAGGCTAGGGCTCCCCTAGCCCTCAGGCTAGGGCACCCCTAGGCTTTAGGCTCCCCTAGGCTAAGGCTAGGGCTCCCCTAGCCCTCAGGCTAGGGCACCCCTAGGCTTTAGGCTCCCCTAGGCTAAGGCTAGGGCTCCCCTAGCCCTCAGGCTAGGGCACCCCTAGGCTTTAGGCTCCCCTAGGCTAAGGCTAGGGCTCCCCTAGCCCTCAGGCTAGGGCACCCCTAGGCTTTAGGCTCCCCTAGGCTAAGGCTAGGGCTCCCCTAGCCCTCAGGCTAGGGCACCCCTAGGCTTTAGGCTCCCCTAGGCTAAGGCTAGGGCTCCCCTAGCCCTCAGGCTAGGGCACCCCTAGGCTTTAGGCTCCCCTAGGCTAAGGCTAGGGCTCCCCTAGCCCTCAGGCTAGGGCACCCCTAGGCTTTAGGCTCCCCTAGGCTAAGGCTAGGGCTCCCCTAGCCCTCAGGCTAGGGCACCCCTAGGCTTTAGGCTCCCCTAGGCTAAGGCTAGGGCTCCCCTAGCCCTCAGGCTAGGGCACCCCTAGGCTTTAGGCTCCCCTAGGCTAAGGCTAGGGCTCCCCTAGCCCTCAGGCTAGGGCACCCCTAGGCTTTAGGCTCCCCTAGGCTAAGGCTAGGGCTCCCCTAGCCCTCAGGCTAGGGCCCCCCTAGGCTTTAGGCTCCCCTAGGCTAAGGCTAGGGCTCCCCTAGCCCTCAGGCTAGGGCCCCCCTAGGCTTTAGGCTCCCCTAGGCTAAGGCTAGGGCTCCCCTAGCCCTCAGGCTAGGGCCCCCCTAGGCTTTAGGCTCCCCTAGGCTAAGGCTAGGGCTCCCCTAGCCCTCAGGCTAGGGCCCCCCTAGGCTTTAGGCTCCCCTAGGCTAAGGCTAGGGCTCCCCTAGCCCTCAGGCTAGGGCCCCCCTAGGCTTTAGGCTCCCCTAGGCTAAGGCTAGGGCTCCCCTAGCCCTCAGGCTAGGGCCCCCCTAGGCTTTAGGCTCCCCTAGGCTAAGGCTAGGGCTCCCCTAGCCCTCAGGCTAGGGCCCCCCTAGGCTTTAGGCTCCCCTAGGCTAAGGCTAGGGCTCCCCTAGCCCTCAGGCTAGGGCCCCCCTAGGCTTTAGGCTCCCCTAGGCTAAGGCTAGGGCTCCCCTAGCCCTCAGGCTAGGGCCCCCCTAGGCTTTAGGCTCCCCTAGGCTAAGGCTAGGGCTCCCCTAGCCCTCAGGCTAGGGCCCCCCTAGGCTTTAGGCTCCCCTAGGCTAAGGCTAGGGCTCCCCTAGCCCTCAGGCTAGGGCCCCCCTAGGCTTTAGGCTCCCCTAGGCTAAGGCTAGGGCTCCCCTAGCCCTCAGGCTAGGGCCCCCCTAGGCTTTAGGCTCCCCTAGGCTAAGGCTAGGGCTCCCCTAGCCCTCAGGCTAGGGCCCCCCTAGGCTTTAGGCTCCCCTAGGCTAAGGCTAGGGCTCCCCTAGCCCTCAGGCTAGGGCCCCCCTAGGCTTTAGGCTCCCCTAGGCTAAGGCTAGGGCTCCCCTAGCCCTCAGGCTAGGGCCCCCCTAGGCTTTAGGCTCCCCTAGGCTAAGGCTAGGGCTCCCCTAGCCCTCAGGCTAGGGCCCCCCTAGGCTTTAGGCTCCCCTAGGCTAAGGCTAGGGCTCCCCTAGCCCTCAGGCTAGGGCCCCCCTAGGCTTTAGGCTCCCCTAGGCTAAGGCTAGTGCTCCCCTAGCCCTCAGGCTAGGGCCCCCCTAGGCTTTAGGCTCCCCTAGGCTAAGGCTAGGGCTCCCCTAGCCCTCAGGCTAG
>NW_027458761.1:0-22500 GCF_050624435.1 Tenrec ecaudatus
GGGGGTTAGGGTTAGGGTTAGGGTTGTTAGGGTTAGGGTTAGGGGGGTTAGGGTTAGGGTTAGGGGGGTTATGGTTAGGGTTAGGGTTAGGGTGGTTAGGGTTAGGGTTAAAGTTAGACTTAGGGTGGTTAGGGTTAGGGTTAGGGTCAGGGTTAGGGTTAGGGTGGTTAGGGTTAGGGTGGTTAGGGTTAGGGTTAGGGTTAGGGTGGTTAGGGTTAGGGTTAGGGTTATGGTGGTTAGAGTTAGGGTTAGGGTTAGGATTAGAGTGGTTAGTGTTAGGGTTAGAGTTAGGGTGGTTAGGGATAGTGTTAGGGTTAGGGTTAGGGTGGTTAGGGTTAGGGTTAGGGTGGTTAGGGTTAGGGTTAGGGTTAGGGTGGTTAGGGTTAGGGTTAGGGTTAGGGTGGTTAGGGTTAGGGTTAGGGTGGTTAGGGTTAGGGTTAGGGTTAGGGTTAGGGTGGTTAGGTTTATGTTTAGGGTTAGGGTTAGGGTGGTTAGGGTTAGGATTAGGGTGGTTAGGGTTAGGGTTAGGGTGGTTAGGGTTAGGGTTAGGGTTAGGGTGGTTAGGGCTAGGGTTAGGGTTAGGGTTAGGGTTAGGGAGGTTAGGGTTGGGGGGTTAGGGTTAGGGTTAGGGTTAGGGGGTTAGGGTTAGGGTTAGGGGGGTTAGGGTTAGGGTTAGGGGGGTTAGGGTTAGGGTTAGGGGTGTTAGGGTTAGGGTAAGGGTTAGGGTTAGGGGTATTAGGGTTAGGGATAGGGTTAGGGTTAGGGGGGTTAGGGTTAGGGTTAGGGTTAATGTTACGGTTAGGGGGTTTGGGTTAGGGTTAGGGTTGTTAGGGTTAGGGTTAGGGGGGTTAGGGTTAGGGTTAGGGGTGTTAGGGTTAGGGTTAGGGTTAGGGGGGTTAGGGTTAGGGTTAGGATTAGGGTTAGGGTTAGGGGGGTTAGGGTTAGGGTTAGGGGGATTAGGGTTAGGGTTAGGGTGGTTAGGGTTAGGGTTAGGGGGGTTAGGGTTAGGGTTAGAGTTAGGAGGGTTAGGGTTGGGGTTAGGGTTAGGGTGGGGATTAGGGTTAGGGTTAGGGTTACGGGGGTTAGGGTTAGGGTTAGGGTTATGGTTGGGGGGTTAAGGTTAGGGTTAGGGGGGTTAGGGTTAGGGTTAGGGGTGTTGGGGTTAGGGTTTGGGTTAGGGTTGTTAGTGTTAGGGTTAGGGTTAGGGGGGTTAGGGTTTGGGTTAGGTGGCTTAGGGTTAGGGTTAGGGGGTTAGGTTTAGGGTTATGGGGGTTAGGGTTAGGGAGGTTAGGGTTAGGGTTAGGGGGGTCAGGGTTAGGGTTAGGGTTAGGGGGGTCAGTGTTAGGGGGGTTAGGGTTAGGGTTAGGGGGGTTAGGGTTAGGGGGTTTCGGTTTAGGGTGAGGGTTAGGGGGGTTAGGGTTAGGGTTAGGGGGTTACGGTTAGGGTTAGGGGGGTTAGGAGGGTGGGGTGAGGGGGGTGGAGATTAGGGGGGTGGGGTGAGGGTGTGGGTGAGGGTGAGGGTGAGGGTGAGGGTGAGGGTGAGGGTGAGGGTGAGGGTGAGGGTTCGGGTTCGATAAAATTGATGTGTGACTTTACAGGGCCACTAGTAAGCCAGCATATATAAAAGACTTACTCCCTCCCCCAACAGAATGGGTTCTTTTCTCCAAGATTTCACGAATCATAGCATGACCAGGAAAGACAACCGGTCCAAATTCCTAAAGCCACCAATGTGGAGGCCGTCCCTCCCCTCCCCTCCCCTTCCCCGTCCTCTTTATCCCACTTTGCAGGACAACTCAAGAGCGGGAGAGCTGGCTTAAGACCCATTGTGACCGCTGCCTGCCTATCAGTTCATGGGGGCAAAAGGAAGAGAAATACCACTTCT
Organism: Tenrec ecaudatus; assembly: GCF_050624435.1. Classification (NCBI taxonomy): domain Eukaryota; kingdom Metazoa; phylum Chordata; class Mammalia; order Afrosoricida; family Tenrecidae; genus Tenrec; species Tenrec ecaudatus. Next base: position 1,883 of record NW_027458761.1, read on the forward strand.
TTTAAAGTCACCCCGCAACACGTGCACTAGGGTTGGCATATCCTCTCCATCCCCCAAGAAGGATCACTGGTCAGCAGCATTCTCTGCTTAAGCCAAGCAGCCCAAACACCTGGGGAAAACCCAAGAGTCCCTCTTTGGGTCTATGTCCCATTTTTCCCCCAGGATTGCATAATTGGAATAAACAAAACCCCCTGTCTGAGAAACCACAAGGTCTGATTTCTTTGCTAGACTAGCTTTTCCACATGCATCAGCCCACCTCAGACAAGTGCCAGCCACTTCTGCAGGTGCTGTTCACAGCAGAGGAATGCGAGCCCTTCCAGAGAGAGGCCCAGAAAGCAGTCAATAGAACTGATGGTCAGCCAGCGGGCACTCCCCAGTGGAGAGAAACTCTTTTTACCACTCCACGAATAATGTGGGACCCAAACTCCCAGTAAGGCCCCGAGGGCTTAGCCAGGTATCACCAGTCTCTCTTGCAGGGCCTCCGCAGGACAACTAGGAAACCTATGCATTTATCTAAGGTCAGTGAGAATTTTCAGGCGCCTACAAGCGAATGTCTGCCTGCCTGCCTGCCTGCCTTTTTAGAGTGGCTGATGGAAGCCTGCGTTCTTTGTACCCCAAAGGACCCAGAGGCCCCTGAGAACAAGAGGGAAATAAGTATTGCCTTTATTACTCAGCCTGCCTCAGACATGAAAAAGAAATGGGAAGCATTTGAAGGGAACAATCTTTGTGATTTGGTAGAAGTGTCTTATTGGGTGTATCACAACACAGATGACCCTACCACGACAGAGACAAAGAAATAGCTAAAATACTAGGAATTGCCATGAGACACAACAGAGACCCAGAAAAAGAGATCATGGCCCACTCACGGAGAGACTGACCTGTGGCACCGCCAAGCCCTGAGGAAGGAAGGATCCAGGTGCCTACTACAGAAGAGACAGACATTGGAAAAAACATTGCATTGAAAACTCCAGGAGAGACGGACAAACCTCCACTAGAGAGGACGGGCCTCGTCCTCGCCTAGAAAAACCCAAGTGAGAGATAAATAACGCTTGAGGAAGCTGAAGGAATGTCTCAGGGCTCTGTTTCACTGGCCCCCAGGATCCCGTGCTAACTGTCCAAGTTGGGGGCCAGCCAGGAAATGTCTTGGAGGATACAGGGGCCATCTTCTCAGGTTCAAAAAAGAGAACGGACACATTGTCAAAGGAAAGATCGGAATTACTGTCAGCCTATGATTGCTTCCAAAGTACTCACACCAGAAGGTTTGCATGGAGATTGGGGGGCTTCCCAAGCCATCAAGGTAAAAAATGTCTCTCTGCCCTATGTCCCAGTTAGCCACATGGTTTTCATGGCACTGGCTCCCGGTTCGGCTGTTGAGCCAGTGAAACTCTTTTAGCAGGAGTTGAAGTGGCCATCAGCGGAAGGACAAAACCTCCACAGTGGGCTTCCTGTATCAATACGAAGCCACCTATATCACCTCTTGGACATTATCATTGTCCTGGACTCTGAATCGCCACCCCAGATCTAGAATGCGCCTGACATGTCCACATGGTTTGAATCAGGTTCGGGTTAACCCCTCTTGATCACTTAGTGACATGGGACACTAGACCCTGGAATACCTTTACTTTCCAGATGAGAAAACTCACTCAAAAAGACACAGGTACTGACCAACTGGAACACAACTGGTTAACAACAAAGCCACATTCCCAACCAGTATCTGGAGCCAGAGCTCAGAGCCCCATATGCCTGTGCCCAGCTGAGCAGTCACCCTCTCCTGGACCCTCGAAAGATCTTAGCAGATCCTCCCCCCACCCATGCCCCTCTCCCACACCCAAATATGTTTTTTCAAAGGATGGCACTATATCTGCAGCTCTGGGAGAGGGACATATCTGATGGAGAATACGGAGCAGACGAAGGGGGAGGAGGGGAGAATGGAGCACATCCTGGCCCACCAGGCCTTGAGGATGATATTCCCACTCAGAGAAGACAGTCCACACAGAAGACCACATGGCCAGCCCAAGATGAGACACGACGTCCCTCAAAGACTCATAGCCCTAGAAGGGACAACACCTGAGACACAGTGCGGGAACGGATCCCGCCACACCGAGGCATAGCACTAAGGGGGTGCAGCAGAAGAGTAAGGAGGTGGAGCAACAAGGTCCCCAAGGAATGCCAAAGGAGGACTTTGGGGGCAGGACTTGGTGCCCGCACAGACTGGACTGGAAAACACTGCTAAGGGCCAACAAACAGTCCGTGAACTAACTACGAGCTTTCCTTTTTTGAGAGTTGTGTTTTCTTTGATGGTCATTGGATTTTGGCTATTTTCTTTCTTTTGGTGCTTGCTTTTGCTCTGTCTTGTGTTTGTGCATGTTATTACCTCTATTGTATGTCTAAAAAGAGATGCTGGATGCACAATCTGCAGGAGAGAAAAAGGGGACCAACGCTTCGCGGGAGGGCCACGGGAAAGAGGGAGTTGGGGGGAAAGGGAGTGATGTCAAGAAACCCAGAGACAAGGGAACAACAAGTGGATGCAAATCCGTGGTGAGGGCGATGTAGGAATCCTGGTAGGGCGTGATCAAGGGTGAAGGAACCAAGAGGATTTACTGAAACCCAAATGAAGACTGAGCATGGCAGTGGGCACAAGAGGGAAATGAAAGGGAATAGCAGAGCGACCTAGGAAGCAAGGGCCAGTTATAGAGGTCTAAAGAAAGACACGCACAGATGTAAATATATTTATCTGTGAGCATGGGGAAATACACCTATGTCCGTATCTTTATAGGTGTCCTATTAAGGTAGCAGATGGCCTTTGGGCCTCCACTCAAGGACTCTCTCATTGCAAGAATACCTTGTTCTATTACATTGGCATTCTATGATGCTCACCTTCCCGACACGTTCCTTGAAGTCTAAGCGGTTGCATAAGCAAATGTGGTCAAGAAAGCTGATGGTGCCCTGCTATCAAAAGATATGGCGTCTGAGGTCTTAAAGGCCTGAAGGGTAAGCAAGCGGCCATGTAGCTCAGAAACAACAGAGCCCACATGGAATAAGCATACCAGCCTGTGCGATCACAAGGTATCAAAGGGATCAGGCATCATCAGCACAAAAAAATCTCATTGCGAATGAGCAGGGAATGCTGGGTAGAGAGCCAAAGCCAATTCGCAGTACACTGGACATTCCCTTAAGTAAAGTCTTGGGGAAGAGACATGCCTACACAGGGTACTAGACAGCAACTGTGAAACACAACTTTCCTCTAGCTCCTCAATGCTTCCTCTCCCCTCACTATCAAGATCCCAATTATAACTTACAAATCTGACTAGACCAGAGAATGTACACTGGGACAGATAGGAACTAGAAACCCAGGGAATTCAAGGTGGATGAGCCCTTTAGGACCAGTGTTATGAATGGGGATGCTGGGAGGGTGGAGGGAGGGTAGGTTGGCACCGGGGAACCGATGACATGGATCTACATAAAACCTCAAAAGAAATGGGGGTGAAGGGGGACATCAGACAGTGCAAGATATGACAAAATAATAATTAGTAAATAATGAAGGATTGAAGAGGAGGGGTAGTGAGAATGGGGGCGGGGGGAATGGGGAGTTGAGGCCAGGGGCTTGGGTGTAGAGAAGATATTTTGAGAATAATGAGGGCAATGAATGTACAAATGTGCCTTATATCAGTGATGTTTGCACGTATTGTGGTTATTGTTGTATGAGCCCCTATAAAAGGAGAGAAAAAAAAGACCCTGGCAGAGGGTTGATGCTAGGATGATCTCAGGCTGGATTAGACCAGCAAAAGCAGGTGCTGCAGTCGCCTCACCCTGTGTCTATTCCTATGTGAGGCATGAAGCTTAGGGTCCACAGCCCCGGCAGCTGGACAGTGAGAGAGGCGGGGCTCTGAGGTCATTCCACAGGGGGAATGGCCTTCCGGTTCCTGCAGGGCCCACCCTCCTGTGTAGTCCTGCTGTCTGGGGCACCTCTTTCACGGAGCCCACACCAGGGGAGCTCTTCAGCTCGTGGGGGATTGGCAGGAAGCCTCTGCTCATGCACACACTCCACCACCTAGCTGGAGGACCTCGGTGAACAAAGCCTGAGGCAGACAACAAGCCCACTAACTGATCCTGTGAGAGATATAATCAGGATCCAGAAACCGGCAACTGGGAGCAAGGGGCAGCATACCTGGGTCCCAGCCCCTCCCACTGCCCTCTGCAAGGGGTGACATTCCAAAGCACAGTGTTTTCCAAAAGCACTGTCAGGACTTTGGAATGGGCAGCTCATTTGTGGACATGGATACTATGTGATCCAGACATACTACCTCCTCTGATCCTGTCAGCCGAGACTAAAAACCCTTCCAAGCAGAAAGCCATGCATCTGAACAGTATCCACCAGCCACTCACGTCCACTCCTGCTGCCTCCAAAGAGCTTTCCTGGGTTGGTCAGATCTCTCTGGGGACAGATATCCCTCGGTCCTTGGTTCTGCGTGAGAAAGAATTCACGCCAAAGCCTGGTTTGTGATCCAAGTGAGGTTTAGGAGAGTTAGGGAGGTGTGGTGGGCAACCCTGGTCGATCCTAGTGGCTGAATTGAATATACTTGGTCTAGGTGGGTCGATATAGGTGCAGCGCCCACCCAGGTGGACCTGCCCTTCCTGGCCGGAAACCTGGACCTCTGAGCACGCACAGTGTGCCACTCCTTCCTGGGCCATTAACTGGGCCCTCTGAGCATGTGTAATGGACACCCCAGTCCCTATGCTAGCTACCTAACATTTCCACCCTGAAGAGATGTGGACCCAAATCTTTGGGGTACTGGGCGACGACATCTCTAGCTACTTCCTGCTGGCAAAAAGGGCGAAGTGGGGCTTTCGGTCCACACCCTTCCTGCTCTGCTGGGAGGGGTTGTCCATTCAGCGCTAGGATGGATAAGGTTGAAGTGGTCCAGGAGATGGTGGTCCTGGAGCTGGCACACTTGGATTAGGGGCTTTGGTAACTTGAGAACTTCTGGAAAAACCAACAAACGCACAAAATGGTGAACAGTTTAACTGAGACAAGGCTAGGACTGTGAGGTGGGAGTGCCCTTGAAAGTAGGTGAGTATCACAGGAAGTAAGTAAAAATCTTAGGATTATCAGGCGTGTGTTTTTGCTCATTCTAAGTACCGGCACGGGGGTAAAAGCATTCACAATTTCCCCTAGGGGGGTCCAGGGTTTGGGCACTACTGGGTGCAGTGGGATCACCGCTTCACTTATGATCCTAAGGCATTGGCCCCTCTGATAAGAACTATCCTTCTTTTTAAAACTATAACGCCTCACTTTTAAATTTTTGGGCAAAAAAAATTTCGTTTTGATTCATTACTTTCATAGTTATCAATATATATACATTTATATTCATTTCATTAAATGTTAGGGAAAGGTCATGCCTGGCGTAATAGGGTTAAATTGTAATATTGGGATGCTACAGGTGGATTCAACAGGGATCAAAAGTAGAGTAACTGCCTGTGTCGCTTTTAATTTTCTCGGGTTCCATTTGAGTAAAAGGCTTGTAAGTTACCCGGGGACCAAATGCCCCTGATGCCTCTACTAGGGGTAGAATGTTCAGGGAGGGTTCAGGGGTGGGACAATAGTGACCTGAAGTCCAGGATCCCTTATGGCAGGGGTCCTCAAATTGTTTACACAGGGGGCCAGTTCATTGTCTCTCCGACCGTTGGAGGGCCAGACTATGGTTTTCAAAAACCTATGGACAAATTCCTATTCACACTGCACGAGTCGGCTGCTAAACAGGACAGGCAGTGGCAGCAAAAACACCCCGAGGGTGGGATAAATGGCATCGCGCCACATGTGCCCCATGGACCACAGTTTGAAGATGCCAGCCTTAGGGGTTCCTGGGTGCACTGGGGATGAAGGTCTCCTACTGCTCCTCGAGAGGAGAAATGCTCTAAGTTCTGGCATCTCCGCCCACTTTCCCGGCACTCTACCGAACTATTCCCAGTGAATCACGTTTGGAAGGGAAAGCATACCCTTCTCTGCCCACCATTCTCCTTTCTCAAAACGATACTGTGGCCAAATAGAGTTGCAAAGTGAATCTATCAGCTTTTGTTTGCCCAGCCTCTCTGTATAAACTCTATCCCAATTGGACACGATTCATGCAAGGGGGCAATTCCTGAGCATCAATCTGCTAAGTCCCATCTAGAAAGCACAAAACAAGGAGGCGATTGACAGCTTGCTGCCTCCAGGTCAATAACCCCCACTTGAGAGCACACCCCTGGGTTGCCCTGAATCTCATGCCTCAGCCCGAGGGAAGGGGTCAAGGACTAAATTGTCACATTTATAACTTGGGTACCAGATACGTTTTCATTAAGAATTATGACAATTTTGTGCTTGGCATTATAGAGCTAGAGCAGCTTGTTTGAAAAACCAGGAGAAAGGCAAAGGGAATTGAGGGGAAAAGGGAAACTTTGGGCTCCCGGAACCAACAGGGCTAACTCCCAGGCCTCTTCACCCAGCTCCCTAGGCAGCGCCCTTCCACATGTGGACTGGTGGGTGCCATCTTGGCCATGGTCACAGATCCTGTTACCTCTCGGCTACAATGGCGACTGTGTAGGATCTCTGGGAAAAGCTGAAACAGCTTTGACAAGAGTGAAGCCATTTGGGGCTGACAGAAGCCACCATGAAAAGAAAATATAGTAGCTAGGAAGTGTAAATGAACTAGCTGATATTGGGGAGGTAGGCTGTGCAGACGTTGCCCAAGGGAATGTCATGAAGGAAATGGGTGTTCAGAAGGCTTGCGAGAACGACCAGAGCAGTTTTGGTTCAACTAAGAATGGCTAACCCTAATACCCCGCTTCTCACTCGCCTAGTCCTGAGGAAGTATCCATGTACCTACTATACAAAACAGTGACATTGGAAAAATCAGTGCCTTGAAAAGCCCAGGAGAGGCGGACGAGCCACCACTAGAGAGAACGGGCCTAGTCCTCGCCTAGAAAAATCGAAGCTACAGACAATAATGCTCGAAGCTGAATAAAGGTGTCCAGGCTCTGTTTCACTTGACCCCAAAGAGCCCATGCTCACTCTCCATGTAGGGAGCCAGCCAGTAAATTTCTAGGTGGACAAAGGGGTCACCTTCTTGGTTTCAGAAAAGACTACAGGTGCCTTGTCAAAAGGAAAGGCTTTCATTACAGGGGCCCCAGGGCAGACCCAAGCACACCCATGGACAACGGCCAAAATAACAGATTTAGCACAAGAGACAGTTACACGCTCACCCTGGTAATGCCTCAATGCCCCTTTCCCCTAATTGATCGTGACTTATTATGAAAAATGGCAGCCATAATTACTTTCTCATCTGCTACAACCACCTTAACCCTTGAACTTGAAAAGCCAAAAGTTTTGCTCACCACTCCAATGTCAGAGTGATATGTGTTTTATCAAGGAGCAGAAGAGACCTCCTCAAAGGAACTTCTTGATAAATCACTAAAAGATATTCCTTTTGTTTGGGCAGAAAACAACCTGCCAGATCTTTCTTAACTTCAGGTGCCTGGGGTCGTACAACTTCTGAGCTCAGCTACACTGGTGTGTCAAGCTAACCCTACTCCCTGGATAGCAAAAGTGGGTATTTCTGTTCCCATTTGCAGACTATAGAGGACAGGCATTTGGGTCCTCTGCAAGTCCGCATGGAATGCTCCCTTGCTGCCAATGCAGAAGCCGGGAACTGAGGACTTCCAACCGGTGCAGGATCTCAGAGAGGCAAATGAGAGGATAGAAACTGGCTACCCCACGTGCCAAACCCCGAGACCCTCCGGAGTACTATCCCGTCAAACTGAATTTGTTATACTGTTTTGGACTTAAAGGATGCTTTGTTCTCCATACCCATGTCCCCTGCACATCAACCCAGTGAAGACTTACAGGGACACAAGGAGGAACACCCCAAACCACCTTGCTCCAGTATGCAGATGAACTCCTCCTGGCCTCCGAAACCCTGGAGGAATGCTAACCGGCTACCAAGGACCTGATAACAGTCCTTGGCCCATTGGGGTACAGGGTATCTGCAAGAAAGGCTCAACTGTGTGTCCATAAAGCTGTATACCTAGGCTACCAACTGGAGGAGGGAAAACGGACCTTGTCCCCCAGCCGCATTGAGGCGATCCTCAAAATCCAGTCCCTGAGACTAAGAGGCAGTTGCAAGAGTTTCTAGGAGCTGTGGGGTACTGTCCTTTGTGGAATTTGGGATTTGCAAAAACAACGAAACCCCTATATGCAAGTACTGGGGAAAGGAAAAAGAACTTAAATGGACTGAAGTAGAACAACAAGCGTTTGAATCCTTTAAAAAGTCGCTCATATGGGCAACCTCTCTTGCCCTACTAGACATAGTAAAGCCCTTCCAATTGTCTATGTGAGGCCAGAGGCACAGCTAAAGAAGTGCTAACTGAGAACTTGCGGCCATGGAAGAGACCTGTGGCCTATCTTTCAAAGAAACTGGACTCTGTAGCTGCAGGATGGCTGAGCTGCATGCGAGCTGAGGCTGCCACGGCCATCCTAGTCATGTCATAGAAGCTAGGAAGCTTACACTGGGACAGGATATTGCTGTGGTAGGGGGACCTATGGTTGAACCACTCCTAACCAGTCCCCCGGACCGGTGGATCTCGAATGCCAGGACTATACCACAAATCCCCAAGGTAGTGGCTGTGACCATGCCATCCCCAGTGTTACAGCCACAACCTACATACTCAGAAAATGATCTAAAGATAAGCCAAGAGCTGGCCTGCCAAAAAGACTGGGAGCATCCAGGGTGGCTGGTCCATCCTGATGGAAGAAGATTCATGCCAGAAGCTCTGGGAGAGATCTGATTCAAGGACTACATGAAGGTATGCATTTGGGATCCTCTCTAAACTGTCTCAGTTGCTTCTCAGGCACTTTTACATACCCAGGCTTGGACACTGGGTGGCAGATGTCATCCACCGTTGATTGCACTGTGCTCTGGTGAACAACCCCAGAAAGAAAAGGAGCAACCCCAACCCTAGCTTGAGGTAGTAGTCCAGGAGAATTCTGGGAGGTGGACTTTATGGATATCAAACTTAGAAAGTATGGCTACCGATATTTGCTGGTGTTCGTAGACACCTGTTCTGGATGGGTGGAAGCCTTCCCAACAAAGAAGGAAACTGCTGCCACTGTGTGTAAATTTTTAGTAACTAAAATTGTCCCTAGATTTGGCCTTCCCACCACCTTGGGGTCCAACAATGGCCCAACATTTATTGCTCAAATTACTAAAGTCTTAGCAATGCTTCTAAATATTAACTGGAAGCTCTTCAGGGCAAGTAGAAAAAATAAACAGAACCCTAAAGGAATTGTTCGTTAAGTTGCATTTAGGACCTGGCGAGAACTGGGTTGATCCTTACTTTACCTTTTGCCCTACTTCAAGTCCGATGCGCTCCCTATGTGAATAGCATGACCCCATTTGAATTTATGTTTGGCAGACCTTCCCCAAATCCTCCCAAGATTGAAAGAAGTAGAAATAATGGAAGTCACTAATCGTTCCCTCATCGAGTGCCTGCAGGCTGTGCAACAGGTGAGAGACAAATCATCTGCTCTGACACCTTCATTTTGGGCCTAACCAAGGGAAAGGGAACAGGCAGCCAACAACGTGCAACCAGGAAACTGGACATGGGTAAAGAAGCACCAACCTGACACCTTAGAACCTAGGTGGACTGGCCCATACCAAGTGATACTTACAACACCAACTGCAGTTAAAATAGTGGGGAGGGGGCCGTGGATTCATCAGTCATAATTTTTTTAAAAAAGCCCTCCCTGAGCATATCCTGAAAAGATGGACACCGAGAAAGACGGAAAATCCCTCAAAATTAAGGCTTTACAGAACTTAATTGTTTTTCTCCGAGTATTTCTGACAGCACCCACTGTTTCCCCCAAGCACAAACACATCTGTGGACTGCCATTCTAACCTCCAGCAGACTCAGGTTTACACAGGCACCTCAGGACAGCTGCTGGAGAGAAAGTCGCTCAGTGGGCTACGGGATCCTGCCTTTGGGATGATGTTCCCACTCAGAGAAGACAGTCCACACAGAAGACCACATGGCCAGCCCAAGATGAGACACGACGTCCCTCAAAGACCCATAGCCCTAGAAGGGACAACACTGGAGACACAGTGCGGGAACGGATCCCGCCACACCGAGGCATAGCATTAAGGGGGTGCAGCAGAAGAGTAAGGAGGTGGAGCAACAAGGTCACCAGGGAATGCTAAAGGAGGACTTTGGGGGCAGGACTTGGTGCCCGCACAGACTGGACTGGAAAACACTACTAAGGGCCAACAAACAGTCCGTGAACTAACTACGAGCTTTCCTTTCTTGAGGAGTTGTGTTTTCTTTGATGGTCATTGGATTTTGGCTATTTTCTTTCTTTTGGTGCTTGCTTTCGCTCTGTCTTGTGTTTGTGCATGTTATTACCTCTACTGTATGTCTAAAATGAGATGCAGGATGCACAATCTGCCGGAGAGAAAAAGGGGACCAACGCTTCGCGGGAGGGCCACGGGAAAGAGGGAGTTGGGGGGAAAGGGAGTGATGTCAAGAAACCCAGAGACAAGGGAACAACAAGTGGATGCAAATCCGTGGTGAGGGCGATGTAGGAATCCTGGTAGGGCGTGATCAAGGGTGAAGGAACCAAGAGGATTTACTGAAACCCAAATGAAGACTGAGCATGGCAGTGGGCACAAGAGGGAAATGAAAGGGAATAGCAGAGCGACCTAGGAAGCACGGGCCAGTTATACAGGTCTAAAGAAAGGCACGCACAGATGTAAATATATTTATCTGTGAGCATGGGGAAATACACCTATGTCCATATCTTTATAGGTGTCCTATTAAGGTAGCAGATGGCCTTTGGGCCTCCACTCAAGGACTCTCTCATTGCAAGAATACCTTGTTCTATTACATTGGCATTCTATGATGCTCACCTTCCCGACACGTTCCCTGATGTCTAAGCGGTTGCATAAGCAAATGTGGTCAAGAAAGCTGATGGTGCCCTGCTATCAAAAGATATGGCGTCTGAGGTCTTAAAGGCCTGAAGGGTAAGCAAGCGGCCATGTAGCTCAGAAACAACAGAGCCCACATGGAATAAGCATACCAGCCTGTGCGATCACGAGGTATCAAAGGGATCAGGCATCATCAGCACAAAAAAATCTCATTGCGAATGAGCAGGGAATGCTGGGTACAGAGCCAAAGCCCATTTGCAGTACACTGGACATTCCCTTAAGTAAGGTCTTGGGGAAGAGACATGTCTACACAGGGTACTAGACAGCAACGGTGAAACACAACTTTCCTCTAGCTCCTCAATGCTTCCTCTCCCCTCACTATCAAGATCCCAATTATAACTTACAAATCTGACTAGACCAGAGAATGTACACTGGGACAGATAGGAACTAGAAACCCAGGGAATTCAAGGTGGATGAGCCCTTTAGGACCAGTGTTATGAATGGGGATGCTGGGAGGGTGGAGGGAGGGTAGGTTGGCACCGGGGAACCGATGACATGGATCTACATAAAACCTCAAAAGAAAAGGGGGTGAAGGGGGACATCAGACAGTGCAAGATATGACAAAATAATAATTAGTAAATGATGAAGGATTGATGAGGAGGGGTAGTGAGAATGGGGGCGAGGGGAATGAGGAGCTGAGGCCAGGGGCTTGGGTGGAGAGAAGATATTTTGAGAATAATGAGGGCAATGAATGTACAAATGTGCCTTATATCAGTGATGTTTGCACGTATTGTGGTTATTGTTGTATGGGCCCCTATAAAAGGAGAGAAAAAAAAGACCCTGGCAGAGGGTTGATGCTAGGATGATCTCAGGGTGGATTAGACCAGCAAAAGCAGGTGCTGCAGTCGCCTCACCCTGTGTCTATTCCTGTGTGGGGCATGAAGCTTAGGGTCCACAGCCCCGGCAGCTGGACAGTGAGAGAGGCGGGGCTCTGAGGTCATTCCACAGGGGGAATGGCCCTCCGGTTCCTGCAGGGCCCACCCTCTTGTGTAGTCCTGCTGTCTGGGGCACCTCTTTCACGGAGCCCACACCAGGGCAGCTCTTCAACTCATGCGGGATTGGCAGGAAGCCTCTGCTCATGCACACACACCACCACCTAGCTGGAGGACCTCGGTGAACAAACCTTGAGGCAGACAACAAGCCCACTAACTGATCCTGTGAGAGATATAATCAGGATCCAGAAACCGGCAACTGGGAGCAAGGGGCAGCATACCTGGGTCCCAGCCCCTCCCACTGCCCTCTGCAAGGAGTGACATTCCAAAGCACAGTGTTTTCCAAAGGCACTGTCAGGACTTTGGAATGGGCAGCTCATTTGTGGACATGGATACTATGTGATCCAGACATACTACCTCCTCTGATCCTGTCAGCCAAGACTAAAAACCCTTCCAAGCAGAAAGCCATGCATCTGAACAGTATCCACCAGCCACTCACGTCCACTCCTGCTGCCTCCAAAGAGCTTCCCTGGGTTGGTCAGATCTCTCTGGGGACAGATATCCCTCGGTCCTTGGTTCTGCGTGAGAAAGAATTCATGCCAAAGCCTGGTTTGTGATCCAAGGGAGGTTTAGGAGCGTTAGGGAGGTGTGGTGGGCAACCCTGGTCGATCCTAGTGGCTGAATTGAATATACTTGGCCTAGGTGGGTCGATGCAGGTGCAGCGCCCACCCAGGTGGACCTGCCCTTCCTGGCCGGAAACCTGGACCTCTGAGCACGCACAGTGTGCCACTCCTTCCTGGGCCGCTAACTGGGCCATCTGAGCATGTGTAATGGACACCCCAGTCCCTATGCTAGCTACCTAACATTTCCATCCTGAAGAGATGTGGACCCAAATCTTTGGGGTACTGGGCGACGACATCTCTAGCTACTTCCTGCTGGCAAAAAGGGCGAAGTGGGGCTTTGGGTCCACACCCTTCCTGCTCTGCTGGGAGGGGTTGTCCATTCAGCGCTAGATTGGATAAGGTTGAAGTGGTCCAGGAGATGGTGGTCCTGGAGTTGGCACAATTGGATTAGGGGCTTTGGTAACTTGAGAACTTCTGGAAAAACCAACAAACGCACAAAAGGGTGAACAGTTTAACTGAGACAAGGCTAGGATTGTGAGGTGGGAGTCCCTTGAAAGTAGGTGAGTATCACAGGAAGTAAGTAAAAAGTCTTAGGATTATCAGGCGTGTGTGTTTGTTCATTCTAAGTACCGGCACAGGGGTAAAAGCATTCACAATTTCCCCTAGCGGGGTCCAGGGTTTGGGCACTACTGGGTGCAGTGGGATCACCGCTTCACTTATGATCCTAAGGCATTGGCCCCTCTGATAAGAACCATCCTTCTTTTTAACCCTATAACGCCTCACTTTTAAATTTTTGGGCAAAAAAAATTTCGTTTTGATTCATTACTTTCATAGTTATCAATATATATACATTTATATTCATTTGATTAAATGTTAGGGAAAGGTCATGCTCGGTGTTATAGGGTTAAATTGTAATATTGGGATGCTACAGGCGAATTCAACAGGGATCAAAAGTAGAGTAACTGCCTGTGTCATTTTTCATTTTCTCGGGTTCCATTTGAGTAAAAGGCTTGTAAGTTACCCGGGGACCAAATGCCCCTGGTGCCTCTACTAGGGGTAGAATGTTCAGGGAGGGTTCAGGGGTGGGACAATAGTGACCTGAAGTCCAGTATCCCTTAGGGCAGGGGTCCTCAAATTGTTTACACAGGGGGCCAGTTCATTGTCTCTCCGACCGTTGGAGGGCCAGACTATGGTTTACAAAAAACCTATGGACAAATTCCTATGCACACTGCACGAGTCGGCTGCTAAGCAGGACAGGCAGTGGCAGCAAAAACACCCCGAGGGTGGGATAAATGGCATCGCGCCACATGTGCTTCATGGACCACAGTTTGAGGACGCCAGCCTTAGGGGTTCCTGGGTGCACTGGGGATGAAGGTCTCCTACTGCTCCTCGAGAGGAGAAATGCTCTAAGTTCTGGTATCTCCGCCCACTTTCCTGGAACTCTACCGAACTGTTCCCGGTGAATCACGGTTGGAAGGGAAAGCGTACCCTTCTCTGCCCACCATTCTCCTTTCTCAAAACGATACTGTGGCCAAATAGAGTTGCAAAGTGAATCTATCAGCTTTTGTTTGCCCAGCCTCTCTGTATCAACTCTATCCCAATTGGACACGATTCATGCAAGGGGGCAATTCCTGAGCATCAAGCTGCTAAGTCCCATCTAGAAAGCACAAAACAAGGAGGCGATTGACAGCTTGCTGCCTCCAGGTCAATAACCCCCACTTGAGAGCACACCCCTGGGTTGCCCTGAATCTCATGCCTCAGCCCGAGGGAAGGGGTCAAGGACTAGTCGCCGAAGGCGACCTTTAGGTCCAACCATTTTTCTGGACAACAGGCTAGGAGGACCACTGCTTGGGATGGCCCCAAGGCCCTCCAAGACGCCTGCTGGCGGGGCTGATGCTCAAATCTCTCAAGGGAAGGGACACGTGGCAGCTCAGGGAACCTTAAGGGAAATTGGAATTTCTGGCTGGAACATCATGTCAGAGGAGATGTGTATTAAGTAAGAGCTGTCCCCAAAAGTGCCTGAAGCAGCATCGCTGAAAGCCTAAATAACAGTGACTCCGCCTAGGCTTCCGAACGCCATTGGCCTAAGCCTGGGCCACGGAAAAGCAGCCTGTAAGAAGGAACAAACCAAATCTGGAAGAACACTAGCCCTATAACTCCTCAAGTTTTAAATTTTGGAAATATATTTTTTAGTTTTTATTATTTACTTTCATAGTTATCAATATATATGACATTCAAAATATATTTTAAAAGCATAAAATTTTCAGTGTTTTTGAAATGTGACCAAATTGTCACATTTATAATTTGGGTACCAGATACGTTTTCATTAAGAATTATGACAATTTTGTGCTTGGCGTTATAGGGCTAGAGCAGCTTGTTTGAAAAACCAGGAGAAAGGCAAAGGGAATTGAGGGGAAAAGGGAAACTTTGGGCTCCCGGAACCAACAGGGCTAACTCCCAGGCCTCTTCACCCAGCTCCCTAGGCAGCGCCCTTCCACATGTGGACTGGTGGGTGCCATCTTGGCCATGGTCACAGATCTTGTTACCTCTCGGCTACAATGGCGACTGTGTAGGATCTCTGGGAAAAGCTGAAACAGCTTTGACAAGAGTGAAGCCATTTGGGGCTGACAGAAGCCACCATGAAAAGAAAATAAAGTAGCTAGGAAGTGTAAATGAACTAGCTGATATTGGGGAGGTAGGCTGTGCAGACGTCGCCCAAGGGAATGTCATGAAGGAAATGGGTGTTCAGAAGGCTTGCGAGAACGACCAGAGCAGTTTTGGTTCAACTAAGAATGGCTACCCTAATACCCCGCTTCTCACTCGCCTAGTCCTGAGGAAGTATCCATGTACCTACTATACAAAACAGTGACATTGGAAAAATCAGTGCCTTGAAAAGCCCAGGAGAGGCGGACGAGCCACCACTAGAGAGAACGGGCCTAGTCCTCGCCTAGAAAAATCGAAGCTACAGACAATAATGCTCGAAGCTGAATAAAGGTGTCCAGGCTCTGTTTCACTTGACCCCAAAGAGCCCATGCTCACTCTCCATGTAGGGA
The DNA here is from genome assembly GCF_050624435.1 of Tenrec ecaudatus. Lineage (NCBI taxonomy): Eukaryota > Metazoa > Chordata > Mammalia > Afrosoricida > Tenrecidae > Tenrec > Tenrec ecaudatus. The sequence goes on from NW_027458761.1 coordinate 17,503, forward strand.
GCCAGCCAGTAAATTTCTAGGTGGACAAAGGGGTCGCCTTCTTGGTTTCAGAAAAGACTACAGGTGCCTTGTCAAAAGGAAAGGCTTTCATTACAGGGGCCCCAGGGCAGACCCAAGCACACCCATGGACAACGGCCAGAATAACAGATTTAGCACAAGAGACAGTTACACGCTCACCCTGGTAATGCCTCAATGCCCCTTTCCCCTAATTGATCGTGACTTATTATGAAAAATGGCAGCCATAATTACTTTCTCATCTGCTACAACCACCTTAACCCTTGAACTTGAAAAGCCAAAAGTTTTGCTCACCACTCCAATGTCAGAGTGATATGTGTTTTATCAAGGAGCAGAAGAGACCTCCTCAAAGGAACTTCTTGATAAATCACTAAAAGATATTCCTTTTGTTTGGGCAGAGAACAACCTGCCAGACCTTTCTGAACTTCAGGTGCCTGGGGTCGTACAACTTCTGAGCTCAGCTACACTGGTGTGTCAAGCTAACCCTACTCCCTGGATAGCAAAAGTGGGTATTTCTGTTCCCATTTGCAGACTAAAGAGGACAGGCATTTGGGTCCTCTGCAAGTCCACATGGAATGCTCCCCTGCTGCCCATGCAGAAGCCGGGAACTGAGGACTTCCAACCGGTGCAGGATCTCAGAGAGGCAAATGAGAGGATAGAAACTGGCCACCCCACGTGCCAAACCCTGAGATCCTCCTGAGTACTATCCCATCAAACTGAATTTGTTATACTGTTTTGGACTTAAAGTTGCTTTGTTCTCCATACCCGTGTCCCCTGCACATCAACCCAGTGAAGACTTACAGGGACACAAGGAGGAACACCCCCAAACCACCTTTGCTCCAGGATGCAGATGACCTCCTCCTGGCCTCCAAAACCCTGGAGGAATGCCAACGGGCTACCAAGGACCTGATAATAGTCCTTGGCCCTTTGGGGTACAGGGTATTTGCAAGAAAGGCTCAACTGTGTGTCCATAAAGCTGTATACCTAGGCTACCAACTGGAGGAGGGAAAACGGACCTTGTCCCCCAGCCGCACTGAGGCGATCCTCAAAATCCCAGTCCCTGAGACGAAGAAGCAGTTGCAAGAGTTTCGAGGAACTGTGGGGTACTGTCCATTGTGGAATTTGAGATTTGCAAAAACAACGAAACCCCTATATGCAAGTACTGGGGAAAGGAAAAAGAACTTAAATGGACTGAAGTAGAACAACAAGCGTTTGAATCCTTTAAAAAGTCGCTCATATGGGCAACCTCCCTTTCCCTACTAGACATAGTAAAGCCCTTCCAATTGTCTATGTGAGGCCAGAGGCACAGCAAAAGAAGTGCTAACTGAGAACTTGCGGCCATGGAAGAGACCTGTGACCTATCTTTCAAAGAAACTGGACTCTGTAGCTGCAGGATGGCTGAGCTGCATGCGAGCTGTGGCTGCCACGGCCATCCTAGTCATAGAAGCTAGGAAGCTTACACTGGGACAGGATATTGCTGTGGTAGGGGGACCTATGGTTGAACCACTCCTAACCAGTCCCCCGGACCGGTGGATCTCGAATGCCAGGACTATACCACAAATCCCCAAGGTAGTGGCTGTGACCATGCCATCCCCAGTGTTACAGCCACAACCTACATACTCAGAAAATGATCTAAAGATAAGCCAAGAGCTGGCCTGCCAAAAAGGCTGGGAGCATCCAGGGTGGCTGGTCCATCCTGATGGAAGAAGATTCATGCCAGAAGCTCTGGGAGAGATCTGACTCAAGGACTACATGAAGGTATGTATTTGGGATCCTCTCTAAACTGTCTCAGTTGCTTCTCAGGCACTTTTACATACCCAGGCTTGGACACTGGGTGGCAGATGTCACCCACCGTTGATTGCACTGTGCTCGGGTAAACAACCCCAGAAAGAAAAGGAGCAACCCCAACCACGAGCTTGAGGTAGTAGTCCTGGAGAATTCTGGGAGGTGGACTTTATGGATATCAAATTTAGAAAGTATGACTACCGATATTTGCTGGTGTTCGTAGACACCTGTTCTGGATGGGTGGAAGCCTTCCCAACCAAGAAGGAAACTGCTGCCACTGTGTGTAAATTATTAGTAACTAAAATTGTCCCCAGATTTGGCCTTCCCACCACCTTGGGGTCCAACAATGGCCCAACATTTATTGCTCAAATTACTAAAGTCTTAGCAATGCTTCTAAATATTAACTGGAAGCTCTTCAGGGCAAGTAGAAAAAAATAAACAGAACCCTAAATGAATTGTTCGTTAAGTTGCATTTAGGACCTGGCGAGAACTGGGTTGATCCTTACTTTACCTTTTGCCCTACTTCAAGTCTGATGCGCTCCCTATGTGAATAGCATGTCCCCATTTGAATTTATGTTTGGCAGACCTTCCCCAAATCCTCCCAAGATTGAAGGAAGTAGAAATAATGGAAGTCACTAATCATTCCCTCTACGAGTGCCTGCAGGCTGTGCAACAGGTGAGAGACAAATCATCTGCTCTGACACCTTCATTTTGGGCCTAACCAAGGGAAAGGGAACAGGCAGCCAACAACGTGCAACCAGGAAACTGGACATGGGTAAAGAAGCACCAACCTGACACCTTAGAACCTAGGTGGACTGGCCCATACCAAGTGATACTTACACCAACTGCAGTTAAAATAGTGGGGAGGGGGCCGTGGATTCCTCAGTCATAAGTAAAAAAAAAAGCCCTCCCTGAGCATATCCTGGAAAGATGGACACCCAGAAAGACGGAAAATCCCTCAAAATTAAGGCTTTACAGAACTTAATTGTTTTTCTCTGAGTATTGCTGACAACACCCAGTGTTTCCCCCAAGCACAAACACATCTGTGGACTGCTATTCTAACCTCCAGCAGTGAATATGTAACCTCTTATACTGGGTATGACCCCCTGTTTTCATTTTGATTTGTTTGATTTGCTAGGAAAGAATTGGCATTCTGGATCCTTTAAAGGTAAAGGGCACAATGGGACCTATACTCGAATCCCGTCCTATTGGTGCGGAATACCCTCTATAGAAAGAAGGCTCCAAACAAACCATGTCTATATATGCCCGGTTCATGGACTCCCTAACTGCCAAGGGGAGGGACATTACCATTGCGCAGCTTGGGGTTGTGAAACCATCATTTTCAGGGTGGAAACTTGTTAAAGATGACCCTATTATTTTTACAAGAATGAGACTCAAGTCGGAAGGGTTTGATCCCACTACGTGTATGGTTTCCAAATATAACCCAATAAGAATTGGATTCAAGCGTTATTGGGTTCACCGGGAAAACATGGGGAATTCAACATTATGTAAATGATAGAGATCCCGGGAAACCTTTTCTATCCAGCAAAGTAAAATATGGCAACCTGCCATCCGTACAAAGGCCCAAACCTCGGGATAAATCCTGAAGAGCCACAGCTGGTGTCATTAAGATTCCTTTGCCGCACCCTCCAGACTCTCCAGTAACTTTCCCGTTCACTGCCAGCCCAACTCACAGGGCCCTTCTCATTCAGGAGCCACCTCAAGGTTCTGTGTTTGATTCTCGGGATGCTGTATTCCAATTTATGAACTCAAATCCTCACCTCACAGCTGATTGTTGGCTTTGTCTGAACGCTGCTTCCCCTTACTATGTAGGCACAGGTACAAATAGCACTATTGGTACAGAGTGTAATCCAATTAGAAATGTTAGTAAAAAGGATTACACGAAGCAGCAGTCTATAGGTGATGTTAGTATGGACTCAAGTCTAAGCTCACTTTAAAAGATTTGCAAGGGCAAGACTGTGTTTTTATTCATCTAAGTATCCCTTTAATATATCAAGATATCGAGATTTTTGCCTTCAAGCTGTTCCCATTGAACCAAATGTTGATCCTAATTTGTTATCTGCTCCAATGAGTACTTGCTTTACTTGTTCCACAGGATGAACACCCTGTCTCTTTTCCCCGGGTATTTGTGTGCTAGTGCATGTTACTCCTCAAGTGTACCTGTGTTCTGGTGAAGGAGGTGTAGGGATAACTTTGGAATTTCCGGATGAGTTCAAAGAGCCCCAGTATTGGTCCCACTGGTAACAGGGCTTGGGATTATGGGATTAGCTGCAGTCGGGTCAGTTGCTTTAATACAAGGAAACTTAAACTATCAGACTCTTAGTCAGCAAATTGCTTTAGATCTACAGGGATTAAAAAAAACCTGTCTCCCATTTAGAAAGATCCCTAGACTCCCTTGTAGCAGTTGTGTTGTAAACCCGCCGAGGGCTTGACTTGCTCTTTTGGAAACAAGGAATGCTGTGCACAGCATTGGGAGAAACTAATTCTATGCAAAGCATTCGGGAATCAATAAAGATAGATGAGCCCTGGTTAGGAAAGGATTAGAACAAAGAGTCAAGAAAAGAAATGGAGGAACCAATTGGTTTGAAAAGCTACTTAATTGGTCAGCCTGGCTAACTACCCTATGAACGGCCCTAGCCGGCCCCTAATCCTCCTCCTGCTAAGCCTCACATTTGGCCCAGTAATAACCAATAAGCTAGTGGCATTCCTTACACAGAAAGTACAAGCCACAAAACTCTTAGTGCTGAGCCCACCATACACTGGGCTGGCTACCGAAGATTCAATGATTTGAACTTGGCTAAGAACAGGAGAGTATATAGCAGCTCTGGGCAAAGCTTAAGTAGCCTTGACAAGAGAAGTCATTTTGAGCTTTCAGAAGCCATTATGAATGGTAAATAAACTAGCTATGAACTGCCAATGAACTAGCTGATACTGGGGAGTTAGGCTGTGCAGACATAGCCCAAGGGAACGTACAGAAGGAAATGGATGTTCAGAAGGCTTTCGAGAACGACCAGAGCAGTTTTGGTTCAACTAAGAATGGCTAACCACAATACCCCGCTTCTGAGCTCTGCCTGCTTGCACACCTGCACATTGCAAAAGTATAAAAACCTTTGGAAAATTAGACTGGGGGGCCGCTCAGTCTCCCCTCAAGAGAGCTGATGGTCTGGTCCCTGAGCA
>NW_027458762.1:0-25139 GCF_050624435.1 Tenrec ecaudatus
CTTCAGGCTAGGGCACCCCTAGGCTTTAGGCTCCCCTAGGCTCAGGCTAGGGCTCCCCTAGCCTTCAGGCTAGGGCACCCCTAGGCTTTAGGCTCCCCTAGGCTCAGGCTAGGGCTCCCCTAGCCTTCAGGCTAGGGCACCCCTAGGCTTTAGGCTCCCCTAGGCTCAGGCTAGGGCTCCCCTAGCCTTCAGGCTAGGGCACCCCTAGGCTTTAGGCTCCCCTAGGCTCAGGCTAGGGCTCCCCTAGCCTTCAGGCTAGGGCACCCCTAGGCTTTAGGCTCCCCTAGGCTCAGGCTAGGGCTCCCCTAGCCTTCAGGCTAGGGCACCCCTAGGCTTTAGGCTCCCCTAGGCTCAGGCTAGGGCTCCCCTAGCCTTCAGGCTAGGGCACCCCTAGGCTTTAGGCTCCCCTAGGCTCAGGCTAGGGCTCCCCTAGCCTTCAGGCTAGGGCACCCCTAGGCTTTAGGCTCCCCTAGGCTCAGGCTAGGGCTCCCCTAGCCTTCAGGCTAGGGCACCCCTAGGCTTTAGGCTCCCCTAGGCTCAGGCTAGGGCTCCCCTAGCCTTCAGGCTAGGGCACCCCTAGGCTTTAGGCTCCCCTAGGCTCAGGCTAGGGCTCCCCTAGCCTTCAGGCTAGGGCACCCCTAGGCTTTAGGCTCCCCTAGGCTCAGGCTAGGGCTCCCCTAGCCTTCAGGCTAGGGCACCCCTAGGCTTTAGGCTCCCCTAGGCTCAGGCTAGGGCTCCCCTAGCCTTCAGGCTAGGGCACCCCTAGGCTTTAGGCTCCCCTAGGCTCAGGCTAGGGCTCCCCTAGCCTTCAGGCTAGGGCACCCCTAGGCTTTAGGCTCCCCTAGGCTCAGGCTAGGGCTCCCCTAGCCTTCAGGCTAGGGCACCCCTAGGCTTTAGGCTCCCCTAGGCTCAGGCTAGGGCTCCCCTAGCCTTCAGGCTAGGGCACCCCTAGGCTTTAGGCTCCCCTAGGCTCAGGCTAGGGCTCCCCTAGCCTTCAGGCTAGGGCACCCCTAGGCTTTAGGCTCCCCTAGGCTCAGGCTAGGGCTGCCCCTAGCCTTCAGGCTAGGGCACCCCTAGGCTTTAGGCTCCCCTAGGCTCAGGCTAGGGCTCCCCTAGCCTTCAGGCTAGGGCACCCCTAGGCTTTAGGCTCCCCTAGGCTCAGGCTAGGGCTCCCCTAGCCTTCAGGCTAGGGCACCCCTAGGCTTTAGGCTCCCCTAGGCTCCGGCTAGGGCTCCCCTAGCCTTCAGGCTAGGGCACCCCTAGGCTTTAGGCTCCCCTAGGCTCCGGCTAGGGCTCCCCTAGCCTTCAGGCTAGGGCACCCCTAGGCTTTAGGCTAGGGCACCCCTAGGCTTTAGGCTCCCCTAGGCTCAGGCTAGGGCTCCCCTAGCCTTCAGGCTAGGGCACCCCTAGGCTTTAGGCTCCCCTAGGCTCAGGCTAGGGCTCCCCTAGCCTTCAGGCTAGGGCACCCCTAGGCTTTAGGCTCCCCTAGGCTCCGGCTAGGGCTCCCCTAGCCTTCAGGCTAGGGCACCCCTAGGCTTTAGGCTCCCCTAGGCTCCGGCTAGGGCTCCCCTAGCCTTCAGGCTAGGGCACCCCTAGGCTTTAGGCTCCCCTAGGCTCCGGCTAGGGCTCCCCTAGCCTTCAGGCTAGGGCACCCCTAGGCTTTAGGCTCCCCTAGGCTCCGGCTAGGGCTCCCCTAGCCTTCAGGCTAGGGCACCCCTAGGCTTTAGGCTCCCCTAGGCTCCGGCTAGGGCTCCCCTAGCCTTCAGGCTAGGGCACCCCTAGGCTTTAGGCTCCCCTAGGCTCCGGCTAGGGCTCCCCTAGCCTTCAGGCTAGGGCACCCCTAGGCTTTAGGCTCCCCTAGGCTCCGGCTAGGGCTCCCCTAGCCTTCAGGCTAGGGCACCCCTAGGCTTTAGGCTCCCCTAGGCTCCGGCTAGGGCTCCCCTAGCCTTCAGGCTAGGGCACCCCTAGGCTTTAGGCTCCCCTAGGCTCCGGCTAGGGCTCCCCTAGCCTTCAGGCTAGGGCACCCCTAGGCTTTAGGCTCCCCTAGGCTCCGGCTAGGGCTCCCCTAGCCTGCAGGCTAGGGCACCCCTAGGCTTTAGGCTCCCCTAGGCTCCGGCTAGGGCTCCCCTAGCCTGCAGGCTAGGGCACCCCTAGGCTTTAGGCTCCCCTAGGCTCCGGCTAGGGCTCCCCTAGCCTGCAGGCTAGGGCACCCCTAGGCTTTAGGCTCCCCTAGGCTCCGGCTAGGGCTCCCCTAGCCTCAGGCTAGGGCACCCCTAGGCTTTAGGCTCCCCTAGGCTCCGGCTAGGGCTCCCCTAGCCTTCAGGCTAGGGCACCCCTAGGGCTTTAGGCTCCCTAGGCTCCGGCTAGGGCTCCCCTAGCCTTCAGGCTAGGGCACCCCTAGGCTTTAGGCTCCCCTAGGCTCCGGCTAGGGCTCCCCTAGCCTTCAGGCTAGGGCACCCCTAGGCTTTAGGCTCCCCTAGGCTCCGGCTAGGGCTCCCCTAGCCTTCAGGCTAGGGCACCCCTAGGCTTTAGGCTCCCGTAGGCTCCGGCTAGGGCTCCCCTAGCCTTCAGGCTAGGGCACCCCTAGGCTTTAGGCTCCCCTAGGCTCAGGCTAGGGCACCCCTAGGCTTTAGGCTCCCCTAGGCTCAGGCTAGGGCACCCCTAGGCTTTAGGCTCCCCTAGGCTCAGGCTAGGGCACCCCTAGGCTTTAGGCTCCCCTAGGCTCCGGCTAGGGCTCCCCTAGCCTTCAGGCTAGGGCACCCCTAGGCTTTAGGCTCCCCTAGGCTCCGGCTAGGGCTCCCCTAGCCTTCAGGCTAGGGCACCCCTAGGCTTTAGGCTCCCCTAGGCTCCGGCTAGGGCTCCCCTAGCCTTCAGGCTAGGGCACCCCTAGGCTTTAGGCTCCCCTAGGCTCCGGCTAGGGCTCCCCTAGCCTTCAGGCTAGGGCACCCCTAGGCTTTAGGCTCCCCTAGGCTCCGGCTAGGGCTCCCCTAGCCTTCAGGCTAGGGCACCCCTAGGCTTTAGGCTCCCCTAGGCTCCGGCTAGGGCTCCCCTAGCCTTCAGGCTAGGGCACCCCTAGGCTTTAGGCTCCCCTAGGCTCCGGCTAGGGCTCCCCTAGCCTTCAGGCTAGGGCACCCCTAGGCTTTAGGCTCCCCTAGGCTCCGGCTAGGGCTCCCCTAGCCTTCAGGCTAGGGCACCCCTAGGCTTCAGGCTCCCCTAGGCTCCGGCTAGGGCTCCCCTAGCCTTCAGGCTAGGGCACCCCTCGGCTTCAGGCTCCCCTAGGCTCCGGCTAGGGCTCCCCTAGCCTTCAGGCTAGGGCACCCCTAGGCTTCAGGCTCCCCTAGGCTCCGGCTAGGGCTCCCCTAGCCTTCAGGCTAGGGCACCCCTAGGCTTCAGGCTCCCCTAGGCTCCGGCTAGGGCTCCCCTAGCCTTCAGGCTAGGGCACCCCTAGGCTTCAGGCTCCCCTAGGCTCTGGCTAGGGCTCCCCTAGCCTTCAGGCTAGGGCACCCCTAGGCTTTAGGCTCCCGTAGGCTCCGGCTAGGGCTCCCGTAGCCTTCAGGCTAGGGCACCCCTAGGCTTTAGGCTCCCCTAGGCTCAGGCTATGGCACCCCTAGGCTTTAGGCTCCCCTAGGCTCAGGCTAGGGCACCCCTAGGCTTTAGGCTCCCCTAGGCTCAGGCTAGGGCACCCCTAGGCTTTAGGCTCCCCTAGGCTCCGGCTAGGGCTCCCCTAGCCTTCAGGCTAGGGCACCCCTAGGCTTTAGGCTCCCCTAGGCTCCGGCTAGGGCTCCCCTAGCCTTCAGGCTAGGGCACCCCTAGGCTTTAGGCTCCCCTAGGCTCCGGCTAGGGCTCCCCTAGCCTTCAGGCTAGGGCACCCCTAGGCTTTAGGCTCCCCTAGGCTCCGGCTAGGGCTCCCCTAGCCTTCAGGCTAGGGCACCCCTAGGCTTCAGGCTCCCCTAGGCTCCGGCTAGGGCTCCCCTAGCCTTCAGGCTAGGGCACCCCTAGGCTTCAGGCTCCCCTAGGCTCCGGCTAGGGCTCCCCTAGCCTTCAGGCTAGGGCACCCCTAGGCTTCAGGCTCCCCTAGGCTCCGGCTAGGGCTCCCCTAGCCTTCAGGCTAGGGCACCCCTAGGCTTCAGGCTCCCCTAGGCTCCGGCTAGGGCTCCCCTAGCCTTCAGGCTAGGGCACCCCTGGGCTTCAGGCTCCCCTAGGCTCCGGCTAGGGCTCCCCTAGCCTTCAGGCTAGGGCACCCCTAGGCTTCAGGCTCCCCTAGGCTCCGGCTAGGGCTCCCCTAGCCTTCAGGCTAGGGCACCCCTAGGCTTCAGGCTCCCCTAGGCTCCGGCTAGGGCTCCCCTAGCCTTCAGGCTAGGGCACCCCTAGGCTTCAGGCTCCCCTAGGCTCCGGCTAGGGCTCCCCTAGCCTTCAGGCTAGGGCACCCCTAGGCTTCAGGCTCCCCTAGGCTCCGGCTAGGGCTCCCCTAGCCTTCAGGCTAGGGCACCCCTAGGCTTCAGGCTCCCCTAGGCTCCGGCTAGGGCTCCCCTAGCCTTCAGGCTAGGGCACCCCTAGGCTTCAGGCTCCCCTAGGCTCCGGCTAGGGCTCCCCTAGCCTTCAGGCTAGGGCACCCCTAGGCTTCAGGCTCCCCTAGGCTCCGGCTAGGGCTCCCCTAGCCTTCAGGCTAGGGCACCCCTAGGCTTCAGGCTCCCCTAGGCTCCGGCTAGGGCTCCCCTAGCCTTCAGGCTAGGGCACCCCTTGGCTTCAGGCTCCCCTAGGCTCCGGCTAGGGCTCCCCTAGCCTTCAGGCTAGGGCACCCCTTGGCTTCAGGCTCCCCTAGGCTCCGGCTAGGGCTCCCCTAGCCTTCAGGCTAGGGCACCCCTAGGCTTCAGGCTCCCCTAGGCTCCGGCTAGGGCTCCCCTAGCCTTCAGGCTAGGGCACCCCTAGGCTTCAGGCTCCCCTAGGCTCCGGCTAGGGCTCCCCTAGCCTTCAGGCTAGGGCACCCCTAGGCTTCAGGCTCCCCTAGGCTCCGGCTAGGGCTCCCCTAGCCTTCAGGCTAGGGCACCCCTAGGCTTCAGGCTCCCCTAGGCTCCGGCTAGGGCTCCCCTAGCCTTCAGGCTAGGGCACCCCTAGGCTTCAGGCTCCCCTCGGCTCCGGCTAGGGCTCCCCTAGCCTTCAGGCTAGGGCACCCCTAGGCTTCAGGCTCCCCTCGGCTCCGGCTAGGGCTCCCCTAGCCTTCAGGCTAGGGCACCCCTAGGCTTCAGGCTCCCCTCGGCTCCGGCTAGGGCTCCCCTAGCCTTCAGGCTAGGGCACCCCTAGGCTTCAGGCTCCCCTCGGCTCCGGCTAGGGCTCCCCTAGCCTTCAGGCTAGGGCACCCCTAGGCTTCAGGCTCCCCTCGGCTCCGGCTAGGGCTCCCCTAGCCTTCAGGCTAGGGCACCCCTAGGCTTCAGGCTCCCCTCGGCTCCGGCTAGGGCTCCCCTAGCCTTCAGGCTAGGGCACCCCTAGGCTTCAGGCTCCCCTCGGCTCCGGCTAGGGCTCCCCTAGCCTTCAGGCTAGGGCACCCCTAGGCTTCAGGCTCCCCTCGGCTCCGGCTAGGGCTCCCCTAGCCTTCAGGCTAGGGCACCCCTAGGCTTCAGGCTCCCCTCGGCTCCGGCTAGGGCTCCCCTAGCCTTCAGGCTAGGGCACCCCTAGGCTTCAGGCTCCCCTCGGCTCCGGCTAGGGCTCCCCTAGCCTTCAGGCTAGGGCACCCCTAGGCTTCAGGCTCCCCTCGGCTCCGGCTAGGGCTCCCCTAGCCTTCAGGCTAGGGCACCCCTAGGCTTCAGGCTCCCCTCGGCTCCGGCTAGGGCTCCCCTAGCCTTCAGGCTAGGGCACCCCTAGGCTTCAGGCTCCCCTCGGCTCCGGCTAGGGCTCCCCTAGCCTTCAGGCTAGGGCACCCCTAGGCTTCAGGCTCCCCTCGGCTCCGGCTAGGGCTCCCCTAGCCTTCAGGCTAGGGCACCCCTAGGCTTCAGGCTCCCCTCGGCTCCGGCTAGGGCTCCCCTAGCCTTCAGGCTAGGGCACCCCTAGGCTTCAGGCTCCCCTCGGCTCCGGCTAGGGCTCCCCTAGCCTTCAGGCTAGGGCACCCCTAGGCTTCAGGCTCCCCTCGGCTCCGGCTAGGGCTCCCCTAGCCTTCAGGCTAGGGCACCCCTAGGCTTCAGGCTCCCCTCGGCTCCGGCTAGGGCTCCCCTAGCCTTCAGGCTAGGGCACCCCTAGGCTTCAGGCTCCCCTCGGCTCCGGCTAGGGCTCCCCTAGCCTTCAGGCTAGGGCACCCCTAGGCTTCAGGCTCCCCTCGGCTCCGGCTAGGGCTCCCCTAGCCTTCAGGCTAGGGCACCCCTAGGCTTCAGGCTCCCCTCGGCTCCGGCTAGGGCTCCCCTAGCCTTCAGGCTAGGGCACCCCTAGGCTTCAGGCTCCCCTCGGCTCCGGCTAGGGCTCCCCTAGCCTTCAGGCTAGGGCACCCCTAGGCTTCAGGCTCCCCTCGGCTCCGGCTAGGGCTCCCCTAGCCTTCAGGCTAGGGCACCCCTAGGCTTTAGGCTAGGGCTCCCCTAGGCTCAGGCTAGGGCTCCCCTAGCCTTCAGGCTAGGGCACCCCTAGGCTTTAGGCTCCCCTAGGCTCAGGCTAGGGCTCCCCTAGATTCAGGCTAGGGCACCCCTAGGCTTAGGCTCCCCTAGGCTCAGGCTAGGGCTCCCCTAGCCTTCAGGCTAGGGCACCCCTAGGCTTTAGGCTCCCCTAGGCTCAGGCTAGGGCTCCCCTAGCCTTCAGGCTAGGGCACCCCTAGGCTTAGGCTCCCCTAGGCTCAGGCTAGGGCTCCCCTAGCCTTCAGGCTAGGGCACCCCTAGGCTTTAGGCTCCCCTAGGCTCAGGCTAGGGCTCCCCTAGCCTTCAGGCTAGGGCACCCCTAGGCTTTAGGCTCCCCTAGGCTCAGGCTAGGGCTCCCCTAGCCTTCAGGCTAGGGCACCCCTAGGCTTTAGGCTCCCCTAGGCTCAGGCTAGGGCTCCCCTAGCCTTCAGGCTAGGGCACCCCTAGGCTTTAGGCTCCCCTAGGCTCAGGCTAGGGCTCCCCTAGCCTTCAGGCTAGGGCACCCCTAGGCTTTAGGCTCCCCTAGGCTCAGGCTAGGGCTCCCCTAGCCTTCAGGCTAGGGCACCCCTAGGCTTTAGGCTCCCCTAGGCTCAGGCTAGGGCTCCCCTAGCCTTCAGGCTAGGGCACCCCTAGGCTTTAGGCTCCCCTAGGCTCAGGCTAGGGCTCCCCTAGCCTTCAGGCTAGGGCACCCCTAGGCTTTAGGCTCCCCTAGGCTCAGGCTAGGGCTCCCCTAGCCTTCAGGCTAGGGCACCCCTAGGCTTTAGGCTCCCCTAGGCTCAGGCTAGGGCTCCCCTAGCCTTCAGGCTAGGGCACCCCTACGGCTTTAGGCTCCCCTAGGCTCAGGCTAGGGCTCCCCTAGCCTTCAGGCTAGGGCACCCCTAGGCTTTAGGCTCCCCTAGGCTCAGGCTAGGGCTCCCCTAGCCTTCAGGCTAGGGCACCCCTAGGCTTTAGGCTCCCCTAGGCTCAGGCTAGGGCTCCCCTAGCCTTCTGGCTAGGGCACCCCTAGGCTTTAGGCTCCCCTAGGCTCAGGCTAGGGCTCCCCTAGCCTTCAGGCTAGGGCACCCCTAGGCTTTAGGCTCCCTAGGCTCAGGCTAGGGCTCCCCTAGCCTTCAGGCTAGGGCACCCCTAGGCTTTAGGCTCCCCTAGGCTCAGGCTAGGGCTCCCCTAGCCTTCAGGCTAGGGCACCCCTAGGCTTTAGGCTCCCCTAGGCTCAGGCTAGGGCTCCCCTAGCCTTCAGGCTAGGGCACCCCTAGGCTTTAGGCTCCCCTAGGCTCAGGCTGGGCTCCCCTAGCCTTCAGGCTAGGGCACCCCTAGGCTTTAGGCTCCCCTAGGCTCAGGCTAGGGCTCCCCTAGCCTTCAGGCTAGGGCACCCCTAGGCTTTACGGCTCCCCTAGGCTCAGGCTAGGGCTCCCCTAGCCTTCAGGCTAGGGCACCCCTAGGCTTTAGGCTCCCCTAGGCTCAGGCTAGGGCTCCCCTAGCCTTCAGGCTAGGGCACCCCTAGGCTTTAGGCTCCCCTAGGCTCAGGCTAGGGCACCCCTAGGCTTTAGGCTCCCCTAGGCTCAGGCTAGGGCACCCCTAGGCTTTAGGCTCCCCTAGGCTCCGGCTAGGGCTCCCCTAGCCTTCAGGCTAGGGCACCCCTAGGCTTTAGGCTCCCCTAGGCTCCGGCTAGGGCTCCCCTAGCCTTCAGGCTAGGGCACCCCTAGGCTTTAGGCTCCCCTAGGCTCCGGCTAGGGCTCCCCTAGCCTTCAGGCTAGGGCACCCCTAGGCTTTAGGCTCCCCTAGGCTCCGGCTAGGGCTCCCCTAGCCTTCAGGCTAGGGCACCCCTAGGCTTTAGGGTCCCCTAGGCTCCGGCTAGGGCTCCCCTAGCCTTCAGGCTAGGGCACCCCTAGGCTTTAGGCTCCCCTAGGCTCCGGCTAGGGCTCCCCTAGCCTTCAGGCTAGGGCACCCCTAGGCTTTAGGCTCCCCTAGGCTCCGGCTAGGGCTCCCCTAGCCTTCAGGCTAGGGCACCCCTAGGCTTTAGGCTCCCCTAGGCTCCGGCTAGGGCTCCCCTAGCCTTCAGGCTAGGGCACCCCTAGGCTTTAGGCTCCCCTAGGCTCCGGCTAGGGCTCCCCTAGCCTTCAGGCTAGGGCACCCCTAGGCTTTAGGCTCCCCTAGGCTCCGGCTAGGGCTCCCCTAGCCTTCAGGCTAGGGCACCCCTAGGCTTTAGGCTCCCCTAGGCTCCGGCTAGGGCTCCCCTAGCCTTCAGGCTAGGGCACCCCTAGGCTTTAGGCTCCCCTAGGCTCCGGCTAGGGCTCCCCTAGCCTTCAGGCTAGGGCACCCCTAGGCTTTAGGCTCCCCTAGGCTCCGGCTAGGGCTCCCCTAGCCTTCAGGCTAGGGCACCCCTAGGCTTTAGGCTCCCCTAGGCTCCGGCTAGGGCTCCCCTAGCCTTCAGGCTAGGGCACCCCTAGGCTTTAGGCTCCCCTAGGCTCCGGCTAGGGCTCCCCTAGCCTTCAGGCTAGGGCACCCCTAGGCTTTAGGCTCCCCTAGGCTCCGGCTAGGGCTCCCCTAGCCTTCAGGCTAGGGCACCCCTAGGCTTTAGGCTCCCCTAGGCTCCGGCTAGGGCTCCCCTAGCCTTCAGGCTAGGGCACCCCTAGGCTTTAGGCTCCCCTAGGCTCCGGCTAGGGCTCCCCTAGCCTTCAGGCTAGGGCACCCCTAGGCTTTAGGCTCCCCTAGGCTCCGGCTAGGGCTCCCCTAGCCTTCAGGCTAGGGCACCCCTAGGCTTTAGGCTCCCCTAGGCTCCGGCTAGGGCTCCCCTAGCCTTCAGGCTAGGGCACCCCTAGGCTTTAGGCTCCCCTAGGCTCCGGCTAGGGCTCCCCTAACCTTCAGGCTAGGGCACCCCTAGGCTTTAGGCTCCCCTAGGCTCCGGCTAGGGCTCCCCTAGCCTTCAGGCTAGGGCACCCCTAGGCTTTAGGCTCCCCTAGGCTCAGGCTAGGGCTCCCCTAGCCTTCAGGCTAGGGCACCCCTAGGCTTTAGGCTCCCCTAGCCTTCAGGCTAGGGCACCCCTAGGCTTTAGGCTCCCTTAGGCTCAGGCTAGGGCTCCCCTAGCCTTCAGGCTAGGGCACCCCTAGGCTTTAGGCTCCCCTAGGCTCAGGCTAGGGCACCCCTAGGCTTTAGGCTCCCCTAGGCTCAGGCTAGGGCACCCCTAGGCTTTAGGCTCCCCTAGGCTCAGGCTAGGGCTCCCCTAGCCTTCAGGCTAGGGCACCCCTAGGCTTTAGGCTCCCCTAGGCTCAGGCTAGGGCTCCCCTAGCCTTCAGGCTAGGGCACCCCTAGGCTTTAGGCTCCCCTAGGCAGGCTAGGGCTCCCCTAGCCTTCAGGCTAGGGCACCCCTAGGCTTTAGGCTCCCCTAGGCTCAGGCTAGGGCTCCCCTAGCCTTCAGGCTAGGGCACTCCCCTAGGCTTTAGGCTCCCCTAGGCTCAGGCTAGGGCTCCCCTAGCCTTCAGGCTAGGGCACCCCTAGGCTTTAGGCTCCCCTAGGCTCAGGCTAGGGCTCCCCTAGCCTTCAGGCTAGGGCACCCCTAGGCTTTAGGCTCCCCTAGGCTCAGGCTAGGGCTCCCCTAGCCTTCAGGCTAGGGCACCCCTAGGCTTTAGGCTCCCCTAGGCTCAGGCTAGGGCTCCCCTAGCCTTCAGGCTAGGGCACCCCTAGGCTTTAGGCTCCCCTAGGCTCAGGCTAGGGCTCCCCTAGCCTTCAGGCTAGGGCACCCCTAGGCTTTAGGCTCCCCTAGGCTCAGGCTAGGGCTCCCCTAGCCTTCAGGCTAGGGCACCCCTAGGCTTTAGGCTCCCCTAGGCTCAGGCTAGGGCTCCCCTAGCCTTCAGGCTAGGGCACCCCTAGGCTTTAGGCTCCCCTAGGCTCAGGCTAGGGCTCCCCTAGCCTTCAGGCTAGGGCACCCCTAGGCTTTAGGCTCCCCTAGGCTCAGGCTAGGGCTCCCCTAGCCTTCAGGCTAGGGCACCCCTAGGCTTTAGGCTCCCCTAGGCTCAGGCTAGGGCTCCCCTAGCCTTCAGGCTAGGGCACCCCTAGGCTTTAGGCTCCCCTAGGCTCAGGCTAGGGCTCCCCTAGCCTTCAGGCTAGGGCACCCCTAGGCTTTAGGCTCCCCTAGGCTCAGGCTAGGGCTCCCCTAGCCTTCAGGCTAGGGCACCCCTAGGCTTTAGGCTCCCCTAGGCTCAGGCTAGGGCTCCCCTAGCCTTCAGGCTAGGGCACCCCTAGGCTTTAGGCTCCCCTAGGCTCAGGCTAGGGCTCCCCTAGCCTTCAGGCTAGGGCACCCCTAGGCTTTAGGCTCCCCTAGGCTCAGGCTAGGGCTCCCCTAGCCTTCAGGCTAGGGCACCCCTAGGCTTTAGGCTCCCCTAGGCTCAGGCTAGGGCTCCCCCCTAGCCTTCAGGCTAGGGCACCCCTAGGCTTTAGGCTCCCCTAGGCTCAGGCTAGGGCTCCCCTAGCCTTCAGGCTAGGGCACCCCTAGGCTTTAGGCTCCCCTAGGCTCAGGCTAGGGCTCCCCTAGCCTTCAGGCTAGGGCACCCCTAGGCTTTAGGCTCCCCTAGGCTCAGGCTAGGGCTCCCCTAGCCTTCAGGCTAGGGCACCCCTAGGCTTTAGGCTCCCCTAGGCTCAGGCTAGGGCTCCCCTAGCCTTCAGGCTAGGGCACCCCTAGGCTTTAGGCTCCCCTAGGCTCAGGCTAGGGCTCCCCTAGCCTTCAGGCTAGGGCACCCCTAGGCTTTAGGCTCCCCTAGGCTCAGGCTAGGGCTCCCCTAGCCTTCAGGCTAGGGCACCCCTAGGCTTTAGGCTCCCCTAGGCTCAGGCTAGGGCTCCCCTAGCCTTCAGGCTAGGGCACCCCTAGGCTTTAGGCTCCCTAGGCTCAGGCTAGGGCTCCCCTAGCCTTCAGGCTAGGGCACCCCTAGGCTTTAGGCTCCCCTAGGCTCAGGCTAGGGCTCCCCTAGCCTTCAGGCTAGGGCACCCCTAGGCTTTAGGCTCCCCTAGGCTCAGGCTAGGGCTCCCCTAGCCTTCAGGCTAGGGCACCCCTAGGCTTTAGGCTCCCCTAGGCTCAGGCTAGGGCTCCCCTAGCCTTCAGGCTAGGGCACCCCTAGGCTTTAGGCTCCCCTAGGCTCAGGCTAGGGCTCCCCTAGCCTTCAGGCTAGGGCACCCCTAGGCTTTAGGCTCCCCTAGGCTCAGGCTAGGGCTCCCCTAGCCTTCAGGCTAGGGCACCCCTAGGCTTTAGGCTCCCCTAGGCTCAGGCTAGGGCTCCCCTAGCCTTCAGGCTAGGGCACCCCTAGGCTTTAGGCTCCCCTAGGCTCAGGCTAGGGCTCCCCTAGCCTTCAGGCTAGGGCACCCCTAGGCTTTAGGCTCCCCTAGGCTCAGGCTAGGGCTCCCCTAGCCTTCAGGCTAGGGCACCCCTAGGCTTTAGGCTCCCCTAGGCTCAGGCTAGGGCTCCCCTAGCCTTCAGGCTAGGGCACCCCTAGGCTTTAGGCTCCCCTAGGCTCAGGCTAGGGCTCCCCTAGCCTTCAGGCTAGGGCACCCCTAGGCTTTAGGCTCCCCTAGGCTCAGGCTAGGGCTCCCCTAGCCTTCAGGCTAGGGCACCCCTAGGCTTTAGGCTCCCCTAGGCTCAGGCTAGGGCTCCCCTAGCCTTCAGGCTAGGGCACCCCTAGGCTTTAGGCTCCCCTAGGCTCAGGCTAGGGCTCCCCTAGCCTTCAGGCTAGGGCACCCCTAGGCTTTAGGCTCCCCTAGGCTCAGGCTAGGGCTCCCCTAGCCTTCAGGCTAGGGCACCCCTAGGCTTTAGGCTCCCCTAGGCTCAGGCTAGGGCTCCCCTAGCCTTCAGGCTAGGGCACCCCTAGGCTTTAGGCTCCCCTAGGCTCAGGCTAGGGCTCCCCTAGCCTTCAGGCTAGGGCACCCCTAGGCTTTAGGCTCCCCTAGGCTCAGGCTAGGGCTCCCCTAGCCTTCAGGCTAGGGCACCCCTAGGCTTTAGGCTCCCCTAGGCTCAGGCTAGGGCTCCCCTAGCCTTCAGGCTAGGGCACCCCTAGGCTTTAGGCTCCCCTAGGCTCAGGCTAGGGCTCCCCTAGCCTTCAGGCTAGGGCACCCCTAGGCTTTAGGCTCCCCTAGGCTCAGGCTAGGGCTCCCCTAGCCTTCAGGCTAGGGCACCCCTAGGCTTTAGGCTCCCCTAGGCTCAGGCTAGGGCTCCCCTAGCCTTCAGGCTAGGGCACCCCTAGGCTTTAGGCTCCCCTAGGCTCAGGCTAGGGCTCCCCTAGCCTTCAGGCTAGGGCACCCCTAGGCTTTAGCTCCCCTAGGCTCAGGCTAGGGCTCCCCTAGCCTTCAGGCTAGGGCACCCCTAGGCTTTAGGCTCCCCTAGGCTCAGGCTAGGGCTCCCCTAGCCTTCAGGCTAGGGCACCCCTAGGCTTTAGGCTAGGGCTCCCCTAGGCTCAGGCTAGGGCTCCCCTAGCCTTCAGGCTAGGGCACCCCTAGGCTTTAGGCTCCCCTAGGCTCAGGCTAGGGCTCCCCTAGCCTTCAGGCTAGGGCACCCCTAGGCTTTAGGCTAGGGCTCCCCTAGGCTCAGGCTAGGGCTCCCCTAGCCTTCAGGCTAGGGCACCCCTAGGCTTTAGGCTCCCCTAGGCTCAGGCTAGGGCTCCCCTAGCCTTCAGGCTAGGGCACCCCTAGGCTTTAGGCTAGGGCTCCCCTAGGCTCAGGCTAGGGCTCCCCTAGCCTTCAGGCTAGGGCACCCCTAGGCTTTAGGCTCCCCTAGGCTCAGGCTAGGGCTCCCCTAGCCTTCAGGCTAGGGCACCCCTAGGCTTTAGGCTAGGGCTCCCCTAGGCTCAGGCTAGGGCTCCCCTAGCCTTCAGGCTAGGGCACCCCTAGGCTTTAGGCTCCCCTAGGCTCAGGCTAGGGCTCCCCTAGCCTTCAGGCTAGGGCACCCCTAGGCTTTAGGCTAGGGCTCCCCTAGGCTCAGGCTAGGGCTCCCCTAGCCTTCAGGCTAGGGCACCCCTAGGCTTTAGGCTCCCCTAGGCTCAGGCTAGGGCTCCCCTAGCCTTCAGGCTAGGGCACCCCTAGGCTTTAGGCTAGGGCTCCCCTAGGCTCAGGCTAGGGCTCCCCTAGCCTTCAGGCTAGGGCACCCCTAGGCTTTAGGCTCCCCTAGGCTCAGGCTAGGGCTCCCCTAGCCTTCAGGCTAGGGCACCCCTAGGCTTTAGGCTAGGGCTCCCCTAGGCTCAGGCTAGGGCTCCCCTAGCCTTCAGGCTAGGGCACCCCTAGGCTTTAGGCTCCCCTAGGCTCAGGCTAGGGCTCCCCTAGCCTTCAGGCTAGGGCACCCCTAGGCTTTAGGCTAGGGCTCCCCTAGGCTCAGGCTAGGGCTCCCCTAGCCTTCAGGCTAGGGCACCCCTAGGCTTTAGGCTCCCCTAGGCTCAGGCTAGGGCTCCCCTAGCCTTCAGGCTAGGGCACCCCTAGGCTTTAGGCTAGGGCTCCCCTAGGCTCAGGCTAGGGCTCCCCTAGCCTTCAGGCTAGGGCACCCCTAGGCTTTAGGCTCCCCTAGGCTCAGGCTAGGGCTCCCCTAGCCTTCAGGCTAGGGCACCCCTAGGCTTTAGGCTAGGGCTCCCCTAGGCTCAGGCTAGGGCTCCCCTAGCCTTCAGGCTAGGGCACCCCTAGGCTTTAGGCTCCCCTAGGCTCAGGCTAGGGCTCCCCTAGCCTTCAGGCTAGGGCACCCCTAGGCTTTAGGCTAGGGCTCCCCTAGGCTCAGGCTAGGGCTCCCCTAGCCTTCAGGCTAGGGCACCCCTAGGCTTTAGGCTCCCCTAGGCTCAGGCTAGGGCTCCCCTAGCCTTCAGGCTAGGGCACCCCTAGGCTTTAGGCTAGGGCTCCCCTAGGCTCAGGCTAGGGCTCCCCTAGCCTTCAGGCTAGGGCACCCCTAGGCTTTAGGCTCCCCTAGGCTCAGGCTAGGGCTCCCCTAGCCTTCAGGCTAGGGCACCCCTAGGCTTTAGGCTAGGGCTCCCCTAGGCTCAGGCTAGGGCTCCCCTAGCCTTCAGGCTAGGGCACCCCTAGGCTTTAGGCTCCCCTAGGCTAAGGCTAGGGCTCCCCTAGCCTTCAGGCTAGGGCACCCCTAGGCTTTAGGCTAGGGCTCCCCTAGGCTCAGGCTAGGGCTCCCCTAGCCTTCAGGCTAGGGCACCCCTAGGCTTTAGGCTCCCCTAGGCTAAGGCTAGGGCTCCCCTAGCCTTCAGGCTAGGGCACCCCTAGGCTTTAGGCTAGGGCTCCCCTAGGCTCAGGCTAGGGCTCCCCTAGCCTTCAGGCTAGGGCACCCCTAGGCTTTAGGCTCCCCTAGGCTAAGGCTAGGGCTCCCCTAGCCTTCAGGCTAGGGCACCCCTAGGCTTTAGGCTAGGGCTCCCCTAGGCTCAGGCTAGGGCTCCCCTAGCCTTCAGGCTAGGGCACCCCTAGGCTTTAGGCTCCCCTAGGCTAAGGCTAGGGCTCCCCTAGCCTTCAGGCTAGGGCACCCCTAGGCTTTAGGCTAGGGCTCCCCTAGGCTCAGGCTAGGGCTCCCCTAGCCTTCAGGCTAGGGCACCCCTAGGCTTTAGGCTCCCCTAGGCTAAGGCTAGGGCTCCCCTAGCCTTCAGGCTAGGGCACCCCTAGGCTTTAGGCTAGGGCTCCCCTAGGCTCAGGCTAGGGCTCCCCTAGCCTTCAGGCTAGGGCACCCCTAGGCTTTAGGCTCCCCTAGGCTAAGGCTAGGGCTCCCCTAGCCTTCAGGCTAGGGCACCCCTAGGCTTTAGGCTAGGGCTCCCCTAGGCTCAGGCTAGGGCTCCCCTAGCCTTCAGGCTAGGGCACCCCTAGGCTTTAGGCTCCCCTAGGCTAAGGCTAGGGCTCCCCTAGCCTTCAGGCTAGGGCACCCCTAGGCTTTAGGCTAGGGCTCCCCTAGGCTCAGGCTAGGGCTCCCCTAGCCTTCAGGCTAGGGCACCCCTAGGCTTTAGGCTCCCCTAGGCTAAGGCTAGGGCTCCCCTAGCCTTCAGGCTAGGGCACCCCTAGGCTTTAGGCTAGGGCTCCCCTAGGCTCAGGCTAGGGCTCCCCTAGCCTTCAGGCTAGGGCACCCCTAGGCTTTAGGCTCCCCTAGGCTAAGGCTAGGGCTCCCCTAGCCTTCAGGCTAGGGCACCCCTAGGCTTTAGGCTAGGGCTCCCCTAGGCTCAGGCTAGGGCTCCCCTAGCCTTCAGGCTAGGGCACCCCTAGGCTTTAGGCTCCCCTAGGCTAAGGCTAGGGCTCCCCTAGCCTTCAGGCTAGGGCACCCCTAGGCTTTAGGCTAGGGCTCCCCTAGGCTAAGGCTAGGGCTCCCCTAGCCTTCAGGCTAGGGCACCCCTAGGCTTTAGGCTAGGCTCCCCTAGGCTAAGGCTAGGGCTCCCCTAGCCTTCAGGCTAGGGCACCCCTAGGCTTTAGGCTCCCCTAGGCTAAGGCTAGGGCTCCCCTAGCCTTCAGGCTAGGGCACCCCTAGGCTTTAGGCTCCCCTAGGCTAAGGCTAGGGCTCCCCTAGCCTTCAGGCTAGGGCACCCCTAGGCTTTAGGCTAGGGCTCCCCTAGGCTAAGGCTAGGGCTCCCCTAGCCTTCAGGCTAGGGCACCCCTAGGCTTTAGGCTCCCCTAGGCTAAGGCTAGGGCTCCCCTAGCCTTCAGGCTAGGGCACCCCTAGGCTTTAGGCTAGGGCTCCCCTAGGCTAAGGCTAGGGCTCCCCTAGCCTTCAGGCTAGGGCACCCCTAGGCTTTAGGCTCCCCTAGGCTAAGGCTAGGGCTCCCCTAGCCTTCAGGCTAGGGCACCCCTAGGCTTTAGGCTAGGGCTCCCCTAGGCTAAGGCTAGGGCTCCCCTAGCCTTCAGGCTAGGGCACCCCTAGGCTTTAGGCTCCCCTAGGCTAAGGCTAGGGCTCCCCTAGCCTTCAGGCTAGGGCACCCCTAGGCTTTAGGCTAGGGCTCCCCTAGGCTAAGGCTAGGGCTCCCCTAGCCTTCAGGCTAGGGCACCCCTAGGCTTTAGGCTCCCCTAGGCTAAGGCTAGGGCTCCCCTAGCCTTCAGGCTAGGGCACCCCTAGGCTTTAGGCTCCCCTAGGCTAAGGCTAGGGCTCCCCTAGCCTTCAGGCTAGGGCACCCCTAGGCTTTAGGCTAGGGCTCCCCTAGGCTAAGGCTAGGGCTCCCCTAGCCTTCAGGCTAGGGCACCCCTAGGCTTTAGGCTCCCCTAGGCTAAGGCTAGGGCTCCCCTAGCCTTCAGGCTAGGGCACCCCTAGGCTTTAGGCTAGGGCTCCCCTAGGCTAAGGCTAGGGCTCCCCTAGCCTTCAGGCTAGGGCACCCCTAGGCTTTAGGCTCCCCTAGGCTAAGGCTAGGGCTCCCCTAGCCTTCAGGCTAGGGCACCCCTAGGCTTTAGGCTAGGGCTCCCCTAGGCTAAGGCTAGGGCTCCCCTAGCCTTCAGGCTAGGGCACCCCTAGGCTTTAGGCTCCCCTAGGCTAAGGCTAGGGCTCCCCTAGCCTTCAGGCTAGGGCACCCCTAGGCTTTAGGCTAGGGCTCCCCTAGGCTAAGGCTAGGGCTCCCCTAGCCTTCAGGCTAGGGCACCCCTAGGCTTTAGGCTCCCCTAGGCTAAGGCTAGGGCTCCCCTAGCCTTCAGGCTAGCGCACCCCTAGGCTTTAGGCTAGGGCTCCCCTAGGCTAAGGCTAGGGCTCCCCTAGCCTTCAGGCTAGGGCACCCCTAGGCTTTAGGCTCCCCTAGGCTAAGGCTAGGGCTCCCCTAGCCTTCAGGCTAGCGCACCCCTAGGCTTTAGGCTAGGGCTCCCCTAGGCTAAGGCTAGGGCTCCCCTAGCCTTCAGGCTAGGGCACCCCTAGGCTTTAGGCTCCCCTAGGCTAAGGCTAGGGCTCCCCTAGCCTTCAGGCTAGCGCACCCCTAGGCTTTAGGCTAGGGCTCCCCTAGGCTAAGGCTAGGGCTCCCCTAGCCTTCAGGCTAGGGCACCCCTAGGCTTTAGGCTCCCCTAGGCTAAGGCTAGGGCTCCCCTAGCCTTCAGGCTAGGGCACCCCTAGGCTTTAGGCTAGGGCTCCCCTAGGCTAAGGCTAGGGCTCCCCTAGCCTTCAGGCTAGGGCACCCCTAGGCTTTAGGCTCCCCTAGGCTAAGGCTAGGGCTCCCCTAGCCTTCAGGCTAGGGCACCCCTAGGCTTTAGGCTAGGGCTCCCCTAGGCTAAGGCTAGGGCTCCCCTAGCCTTCAGGCTAGGGCACCCCTAGGCTTTAGGCTCCCCTAGGCTAAGGCTAGGGCTCCCCTAGCCTTCAGGCTAGGGCACCCCTAGGCTTTAGGCTCCCCTAGGCTAAGGCTAGGGCTCCCCTAGCCTTCAGGCTAGGGCACCCCTAGGCTTTAGGCTAGGGCTCCCCTAGGCTAAGGCTAGGGCTCCCCTAGCCTTCAGGCTAGGGCACCCCTAGGCTTTAGGCTCCCCTAGGCTAAGGCTAGGGCTCCCCTAGCCTTCAGGCTAGGGCACCCCTAGGCTTTAGGCTAGGGCTCCCCTAGGCTAAGGCTAGGGCTCCCCTAGCCTTCAGGCTAGGGCACCCCTAGGCTTTAGGCTCCCCTAGGCTAAGGCTAGGGCTCCCCTAGCCTTCAGGCTAGGGCACCCCTAGGCTTTAGGCTAGGGCTCCCCTAGGCTAAGGCTAGGGCTCCCCTAGCCTTCAGGCTAGGGCACCCCTAGGCTTTAGGCTCCCCTAGGCTAAGGCTAGGGCTCCCCTAGCCTTCAGGCTAGGGCACCCCTAGGCTTTAGGCTAGGGCTCCCCTAGGCTAAGGCTAGGGCTCCCCTAGCCTTCAGGCTAGGGCACCCCTAGGCTTTAGGCTCCCCTAGGCTAAGGCTAGGGCTCCCCTAGCCTTCAGGCTAGCGCACCCCTAGGCTTTAGGCTAGGGCTCCCCTAGGCTAAGGCTAGGGCTCCCCTAGCCTTCAGGCTAGGGCACCCCTAGGCTTTAGGCTCCCCTAGGCTAAGGCTAGGGCTCCCCTAGCCTTCAGGCTAGCGCACCCCTAGGCTTTAGGCTAGGGCTCCCCTAGGCTAAGGCTAGGGCTCCCCTAGCCTTCAGGCTAGGGCACCCCTAGGCTTTAGGCTCCCCTAGGCTAAGGCTAGGGCTCCCCTAGCCTTCAGGCTAGCGCACCCCTAGGCTTTAGGCTAGGGCTCCCCTAGGCTAAGGCTAGGGCTCCCCTAGCCTTCAGGCTAGGGCACCCCTAGGCTTTAGGCTCCCCTAGGCTAAGGCTAGGGCTCCCCTAGCCTTCAGGCTAGGGCACCCCTAGGCTTTAGGCTAGGGCTCCCCTAGGCTAAGGCTAGGGCTCCCCTAGCCTTCAGGCTAGGGCACCCCTAGGCTTTAGGCTCCCCTAGGCTAAGGCTAGGGCTCCCCTAGCCTTCAGGCTAGGGCACCCCTAGGCTTTAGGCTAGGGCTCCCCTAGGCTAAGGCTAGGGCTCCCCTAGCCTTCAGGCTAGGGCACCCCTAGGCTTTAGGCTCCCCTAGGCTAAGGCTAGGGCTCCCCTAGCCTTCAGGCTAGGGCACCCCTAGGCTTTAGGCTCCCCTAGGCTAAGGCTAGGGCTCCCCTAGCCTTCAGGCTAGGGCACCCCTAGGCTTTAGGCTAGGGCTCCCCTAGGCTAAGGCTAGGGCTCCCCTAGCCTTCAGGCTAGGGCACCCCTAGGCTTTAGGCTCCCCTAGGCTAAGGCTAGGGCTCCCCTAGCCTTCAGGCTAGGGCACCCCTAGGCTTTAGGCTAGGGCTCCCCTAGGCTAAGGCTAGGGCTCCCCTAGCCTTCAGGCTAGGGCACCCCTAGGCTTTAGGCTCCCCTAGGCTAAGGCTAGGGCTCCCCTAGCCTTCAGGCTAGGGCACCCCTAGGCTTTAGGCTAGGGCTCCCCTAGGCTAAGGCTAGGGCTCCCCTAGCCTTCAGGCTAGGGCACCCCTAGGCTTTAGGCTCCCCTAGGCTAAGGCTAGGGCTCCCCTAGCCTTCAGGCTAGGGCACCCCTAGGCTTTAGGCTAGGGCTCCCCTAGGCTAAGGCTAGGGCTCCCCTAGCCTTCAGGCTAGGGCACCCCTAGGCTTTAGGCTCCCCTAGGCTAAGGCTAGGGCTCCCCTAGCCTTCAGGCTAGGGCACCCCTAGGCTTTAGGCTAGGGCTCCCCTAGGCTAAGGCTAGGGCTCCCCTAGCCTTCAGGCTAGGGCACCCCTAGGCTTTAGGCTCCCCTAGGCTAAGGCTAGGGCTCCCCTAGCCTTCAGGCTAGGGCACCCCTAGGCTTTAGGCTAGGGCTCCCCTAGGCTAAGGCTAGGGCTCCCCTAGCCTTCAGGCTAGGGCACCCCTAGGCTTTAGGCTCCCCTAGGCTAAGGCTAGGGCTCCCCTAGCCTTCAGGCTAGGGCACCCCTAGGCTTTAGGCTAGGGCTCCCCTAGGCTAAGGCTAGGGCTCCCCTAGCCTTCAGGCTAGGGCACCCCTAGGCTTTAGGCTCCCCTAGGGTAAGGCTAGGGCTCCCCTAGCCTTCAGGCTAGGGCACCCCTAGGCTTTAGGCTAGGGCTCCCCTAGGCTAAGGCTAGGGCTCCCCTAGCCTTCAGGCTAGGGCACCCCTAGTCTTTAGGCTCCCCTAGGCTAAGGCTAGGGCTCCCCTAGCCTTCAGGCTTGGGCACCCCTAGGCTTTAGGCTAGGGCTCCCCTAGGCTAAGGCTAGGGCTCCCCTAGCCTTCAGGCTAGGGCACCCCTAGGCTTTAGGCTCCCCTAGGCTAAGGCTAGGGCTCCCCTAGCCTTCAGGCTAGGGCACCCCTAGGCTTTAGGCTAGGGCTCCCCTAGGCTAAGGCTAGGGCTCCCCTAGCCTTCAGGCTAGGGCACCCCTAGGCTTTAGGCTCCCCTAGGCTAAGGCTAGGGCTCCCCTAGCCTTCAGGCTAGGGCACCCCTAGGCTTTAGGCTAGGGCTCCCCTAGGCTAAGGCTAGGGCTCCCCTAGCCTTCAGGCTAGGGCACCCCTAGGCTTTAGGCTCCGCTTGGCTAAGGCTAGGGCTCCCCTAGCCTTCAGGCTAGGGCACCCCTAGGCTTTAGGCTAGGGCTCCCCTAGGCTAAGGCTAGGGCTCCCCTAGCCTTCAGGCTAGGGCACCCCTAGGCTTTAGGCTCCCCTAGGCTAAGGCTAGGGCTCCCCTAGCCTTCAGGCTAGGGCACCCCTAGGCTTTAGGCTAGGGCTCCCCTAGGCTAAGGCTAGGGCTCCCCTAGCCTTCAGGCTAGGGCACCCCTAGGCTTTAGGCTCCCCTAGGCTAAGGCTAGGGCTCCCCTAGCCTTCAGGCTAGGGCACCCCTAGGCTTTAGGCTAGGGCTCCCCTAGGCTAAGGCTAGGGCTCCCCTAGCCTTCAGGCTAGGGCACCCCTAGGCTTTAGGCTCCCCTAGGCTAAGGCTAGGGCTCCCCTAGCCTTCAGGCTAGGGCACCCCTAGGCTTTAGGCTAGGGCTCCCCTAGGCTAAGGCTAGGGCTCCCCTAGCCTTCAGGCTAGGGCACCCCTAGGCTTTAGGCTCCCCTAGGCTAAGGCTAGGGCTCCCCTAGCCTTCAGGCTAGGGCACCCCTAGGCTTTAGGCTAGGGCTCCCCTAGGCTAAGGCTAGGGCTCCCCTAGCCTTCAGGCTAGGGCACCCCTAGGCTTTAGGCTCCCCTAGGCTAAGGCTAGGGCTCCCCTAGCCTTCAGGCTAGCGCACCCCTAGGCTTTAGGCTAGGGCTCCCCTAGGCTAAGGCTAGGGCTCCCCTAGCCTTCAGGCTAGGGCACCCCTAGGCTTTAGGCTCCCCTAGGCTAAGGCTAGGGCTCCCCTAGCCTTCAGGCTAGCGCACCCCTAGGCTTTAGGCTAGGGCTCCCCTAGGCTAAGGCTAGGGCTCCCCTAGCCTTCAGGCTAGGGCACCCCTAGGCTTTAGGCTCCCCTAGGCTAAGGCTAGGGCTCCCCTAGCCTTCAGGCTAGGGCACCCCTAGGCTTTAGGCTAGGGCTCCCCTAGGCTAAGGCTAGGGCTCCCCTAGCCTTCAGGCTAGGGCACCCCTAGGCTTTAGGCTCCCCTAGGCTAAGGCTAGGGCTCCCCTAGCCTTCAGGCTAGCGCACCCCTAGGCTTTAGGCTAGGGCTCCCCTAGGCTAAGGCTAGGGCTCCCCTAGCCTTCAGGCTAGGGCACCCCTAGGCTTTAGGCTCCCCTAGGCTAAGGCTAGGGATCCCCTAGCCTTCAGGCTAGGGCACCCCTAGGCTTT
This sequence comes from Tenrec ecaudatus, assembly GCF_050624435.1. NCBI lineage: Eukaryota > Metazoa > Chordata > Mammalia > Afrosoricida > Tenrecidae > Tenrec > Tenrec ecaudatus. The sequence goes on from NW_027458762.1 coordinate 21,773, forward strand.
AGGCTCCCCTAGGCTAAGGCTAGGGCTCCCCTAGCCTTCAGGCTAGGGCACCCCTAGGCTTTAGGCTAGGGCTCCCCTAGGCTAAGGCTAGGGCTCCCCTAGCCTTCAGGCTAGGGCACCCCTAGGCTTTAGGCTCCCCTAGGCTAAGGCTAGGGCTCCCCTAGCCTTCAGGCTAGGGCACCCCTAGGCTTTAGGCTAGGGCTCCCCTAGGCTAAGGCTAGGGCTCCCCTAGCCTTCAGGCTAGGGCACCCCTAGGCTTTAGGCTCCCCTAGGCTAAGGCTAGGGCTCCCCTAGCCTTCAGGCTAGGGCACCCCTAGGCTTTAGGCTAGGGCTCCCCTAGGCTAAGGCTAGGGCTCCCCTAGCCTTCAGGCTAGGGCACCCCTAGGCTTTAGGCTCCCCTAGGCTAAGGCTAGGGCTCCCCTAGCCTTCAGGCTAGGGCACCCCTAGGCTTTAGGCTAGGGCTCCCCTAGGCTAAGGCTAGGGCTCCCCTAGCCTTCAGGCTAGGGCACCCCTAGGCTTTAGGCTCCCCTAGGCTAAGGCTAGGGCTCCCCTAGCCTTCAGGCTAGGGCACCCCTAGGCTTTAGGCTAGGGCTCCCCTAGGCTAAGGCTAGGGCTCCCCTAGCCTTCAGGCTAGGGCACTCCTAGGCTTTAGGCTCCCCTAGGCTAAGGCTAGGGCTCCCCTAGCCTTCAGGCTAGGGCACCCCTAGGCTTTAGGCTAGGGCTCCCCTAGGCTAAGGCTAGGGCTCCCCTAGCCTTCAGGCTAGGGCACCCCTAGGCTTTAGGCTCCCCTAGGCTAAGGCTAGGGCTCCCCTAGCCTTCAGGCTAGGGCACCCCTAGGCTTTAGGCTAGGGCTCCCCTAGGCTAAGGCTAGGGCTCCCCTAGCCTTCAGGCTAGGGCACCCCTAGGCTTTAGGCTCCCCTAGGCTAAGGCTAGGGCTCCCCTAGCCTTCAGGCTAGGGCACCCCTAGGCTTTAGGCTAGGGCTCCCCTAGGCTAAGGCTAGGGCTCCCCTAGCCTTCAGGCTAGGGCACCCCTAGGCTTTAGGCTAGGGCTCCCCTAGGCTAAGGCTAGGGCTCCCCTAGCCTTCAGGCTAGGGCACCCCTAGGCTTTAGGCTCCCCTAGGCTAAGGCTAGGGCTCCCCTAGCCTTCAGGCTAGGGCACCCCTAGGCTTTAGGCTAGGGCTCCCCTAGGCTAAGGCTAGGGCTCCCCTAGCCTTCAGGCTAGGGCACCCCTAGGCTTTAGGCTAGGGCTCCCCTAGGCTAAGGCTAGGGCTCCCCTAACCTTCAGGCTAGGGCACCCCTAGGCTTTAGGCTCCCCTAGGCTAAGGCTAGGGCTCCCCTAGCCTTCAGGCTAGGGCACCCCTAGGCTTTAGGCTAGGGCTCCCCTAGGCTAAGGCTAGGGCTCCCCTAGCCTTCAGGCTAGGGCACCCCTAGGCTTTAGGCTCCCCTAGGCTAAGGCTAGGGCTCCCCTAGCCTTCAGGCTAGGGCTCCCCTAGGCTTTAGGCTCCCCTAGGCTAAGGCTAGGGCTCCCCTAGCCTTCAGGCTAGGGCACCCCTAGGCTTTAGGCTAGGGCTCCCCTAGGCTAAGGCTAGGGCTCCCCTAGCCTTCAGGCTAGGGCACCCCTAGGCTTTAGGCTCCCCTAGGCTAAGGCTAGGGCTCCCCTAGCCTTCAGGCTAGGGCACCCCTAGGCTTTAGGCTCCCCTAGGCTAAGGCTAGGGCTCCCCTAGCCTTCAGGCTAGGGCACCCCTAGGCTTTAGGCTCCCCTAGGCTAAGGCTAGGGCTCCCCTAGCCTTCAGGTTAGGGCACCCCTAGGCTTTAGGCTAGGGCTCCCCTAGGCTAAGGCTAGGGCTCCCCTAGACTTCAGGCTAGGGCACCCCTAGGCTTTAGGCTCCCCTAGGCTAAGGCTAGGGCTCCCCTAGCCTTCAGGCTAGGGCACCCCTAGGCTTTAGGCTAGGGCTCCCCTAGGCTAAGGCTAGGGCTCCCCTAGCCTTCAGGCTAGGGCACCCCTAGGCTTTAGGCTCCCCTAGGCTAAGGCTAGGGCTCCCCTAGCCTTCAGGCTAGGGCACCCCTAGGCTTTAGGCTAGGGCTCCCCTAGGCTAAGGCTAGGGCTCCCCTAGCCTTCCGGCTAGGGCACCCCTAGGCTTTAGGCTCCCCTAGGCTAAGGCTAGGGCTCCCCTAGCCTTCAGGCTAGGGCACCCCTAGGCTTTAGGCTAGGGCTCCCCTAGGCTAAGGCTAGGGCTCCCCTAGCCTTCAGGCTAGGGCACCCCTAGGCTTTAGGCTCCCCTAGGCTAAGGCTAGGGCTCCCCTAGCCTTCAGGCTAGGGCACCCCTAGGCTTTAGGCTAGGGCTCCCCTAGGCTAAGGCTAGGGCTCCCCTAGCCTTCAGGCTAGGGCACCCCTAGGCTTTAGGCTCCCCTAGGCTAAGGCTAGGGCTCCCCTAGCCTTCAGGCTAGGGCACCCCTAGGCTTTAGGCTAGGGCTCCCCTAGGCTAAGGCTAGGGCTCCCCTAGCCTTCAGGCTAGGGCACCCCTAGGCTTTAGGCTCCCCTAGGCTAAGGCTAGGGCTCCCCTAGCCTTCAGGCTAGGGCACCCCTAGGCTTTAGGCTCCCCTAGGCTAAGGCTAGGGCTCCCCTAGCCTTCAGGCTAGGGCACCCCTAGGCTTTAGGCTAGGGCTCCCCTAGGCTAAGGCTAGGGCTCCCCTAGCCTTCAGGCTAGGGCACCCCTAGGCTTTAGGCTCCCCTAGGCTAAGGCTAGGGCTCCCCTAGCCTTCAGGCTAGGGCACCCCTAGGCTTTAGGCTAGGGCTCCCCTAGGCTAAGGCTAGGGCTCCCCTAGCCTTCAGGCTAGGGCACCCCTAGGCTTTAGGCTCCCCTAGGCTAAGGCTAGGGCTCCCCTAGCCTTCAGGCTAGGGCACCCCTAGGCTTTAGGCTAGGGCTCCCCTAGGCTAAGGCTAGGGCTCCCCTAGCCTTCAGGCTAGGGCACCCCTAGGCTTTAGGCTCCCCTAGGCTAAGGCTAGGGCTCCCCTAGCCTTCAGGCTAGGGCACCCCTAGGCTTTAGGCTAGGGCTCCCCTAGGCTAAGGCTAGGGCTCCCCTAGCCTTCAGGCTAGGGCACCCCTAGGCTTTAGGCTCCCCTAGGCTAAGGCTAGGGCTCCCCTAGCCTTCAGGCTAGGGCACCCCTAGGCTTTAGGCTAGGGCTCCCCTAGGCTAAGGCTAGGGCTCCCCTAGCCTTCAGGCTAGGGCACCCCTAGGCTTTAGGCTCCCCTAGGCTAAGGCTAGGGCTCCCCTAGCCTTCAGGCTAGGGCACCCCTAGGCTTTAGGCTAGGGCTCCCCTAGGCTAAGGCTGGGGCTCCCCTAGCCTTCAGGCTAGGGCACCCCT
>NW_027458763.1:0-25119 GCF_050624435.1 Tenrec ecaudatus
GGAGCCTAAGCCTTAGCCTCGGGAGCCAGAGCTAAGGATCAGATTCTAGGGGTGCCCTAGCCTGAAGGCTAGGGGAGCCCTAGCCTTAGCCTCGGGGAGCCAGAGCCTAAGATGCCTAGGGGTGCCCTAGCCTGAAGGCTAGGGGAGCCCTAGCCTTAGCCTCGGGGAGCCAGAGCCTAAGGCCTAGGGGTGCCCTAGCCTGAAGGCTAGGGGAGCCCTAGCCTTAGCCTCGGGGAGCCAGAGCCTAAGGCCTAGGGGTGCCCTAGCCTGAAGGCTAGGGGAGCCCTAGCCTTAGCCTCGGGGAGCCAGAGCCTAAGGCCTAGGGGTGCCCTAGCCTGAAGGCTAGGGGAGCCCTAGCCTTAGCCTCGGGGAGCCAGAGCCTAAGGCCTAGGGGTGCCCTAGCCTGAAGGCTAGGGGAGCCCTAGCCTTAGCCTCGGGGAGCCAGAGCCTAAGGCCTAGGGGTGCCCTAGCCTGAAGGCTAGGGGAGCCCTAGCCTTAGCCTCGGGGAGCCAGAGCCTAAGGCCTAGGGGTGCCCTAGCCTGAAGGCTAGGGGAGCCCTAGCCTTAGCCTCGGGGAGCCAGAGCCTAAGGCCTAGGGGTGCCCTAGCCTGAAGGCTAGGGGAGCCCTAGCCTTAGCCTCGGGGAGCCAGAGCCTAAGGCCTAGGGGTGCCCGAGCCTGAAGGCTAGGGGAGCCCTAGCCTTAGCCTCGGGGAGCCAGAGCCTAAGGCCTAGGGGTGCCCGAGCCTGAAGGCTAGGGGAGCCCTAGCCTTAGCCTCGGGGAGCAGAGCCTAAGGCCTAGGGGTGCCCTAGCCTGAAGGCTAGGGGAGCCCTAGCCTTAGCCTCGGGGAGCAGAGCCTAAGGCCTAGGGGTGCCCTAGCCTGAAGGCTAGGGGAGCCCTAGCCTTAGCCTCGGGGAGCCTAAGGCCTAGGGGTGCCCTAGCCTGAAGGCTAGGGGAGCCCTAGCCTTAGCCTCGGGGAGCCTAAGGCCTAGGGGTGCCCTAGCCTGAAGGCTAGGGGAGCCCTAGCCTTAGCCTCGGGGAGCCTAAGGCCTAGGGGTGCCCTAGCCTGAAGGCTAGGGGAGCCCTAGCCTTAGCCTCGGGGAGCCTAAGGCCTAGGGGTGCCCTAGCCTGAAGGCTAGGGAGCCCTAGCCTTAGCCTCGGGGAGCCTAAGGCCTAGGGGTGCCCTAGCCTGAAGGCTAGGGGAGCCCTAGCCTTAGCCTCGGGGAGCCTAAGGCCTAGGGGTGCCCTAGCCTGAAGGCTAGGGGAGCCCTAGCCTTAGCCTCGGGAGCCTAAGGCCTAGGGGTGCCCTAGCCTGAAGGCTAGGGGAGCCCTAGCCTTAGCCTCGGGGAGCCTAAGGCCTAGGGGTGCCCTAGCCTGAAGGCTAGGGGAGCCCTAGCCTTAGCCTCGGGACAGAGCCTAAGACCTAGGGGTGCCCTAGCCTGAAGGCTAGGGGAGCCCTAGCCTTAGCCTCGGGGAGCCAGAGCCTAAGGCCTAGGGGTGCCCTAGCCTGAAGGCTAGGGGAGCCCTAGCCTTAGCCTCGGGGAGCCTAAGGCCTAGGGGTGCCCTAGCCTGAAGGCTAGGGGAGCCCTAGCCTTAGCCTCGGGGAGCCTAAGGCCTAGGGGTGCCCTAGCCTGAAGGCTAGGGGAGCCCTAGCCTTAGCCTCGGGGAGCCTAAGGCCTAGGGGTGCCCTAGCTGAAGGCTAGGGGAGCCCTAGCCTTAGCCTCGGGGAGAGAGCCTAAGGCCTAGGGGTGCCCTAGCCTGAAGGCTAGGGGAGCCCTAGCCTTAGCCTCGGGGAGCCTAAGGCCTAGGGGTGCCCTAGCCTGAAGGCTAGGGGAGCCCTAGCCTTAGCCTCGGGAGCCAGAGCCTAAGGCCTAGGGGTGCCCTAGCCTGAAGGCTAGGGGAGCCCTAGCCTTAGCCTCGGGGAGCCTAAGGCCTAGGGGTGCCCTAGCCTGAAGGCTAGGGGAGCCCCTAGCCTTAGCCTCGGGGAGCCTAAGGCCTAGGGGTGCCCTAGCCTGAAGGCTAGGGGAGCCCTAGCCTTAGCCTCGGGGAGCCTAAGGCCTAGGGGTGCCCTAGCCTGAAGGCTAGGGGAGCCCTAGCCTTAGCCTCGGGGAGCCTAAGGCCTAGGGGTGCCCTAGCCTGAAGGCTAGGGGAGCCCTAGCCTTAGCCTCGGGGAGCCTAAGGCCTAGGGGTGCCCTAGCCTGAAGGCTAGGGGAGCCCTAGCCTTAGCCTCGGGGAGCCTAAGGCCTAGGGGTGCCCTAGCCTGAAGGCTAGGGGAGCCCTAGCCTTAGCCTCGGGGAGCCTAAGGCCTAGGGGTGCCCTAGCCTGAAGGCTAGGGGAGCCCTAGCCTTAGCCTCGGGGAGCCTAAGGCCTAGGGGTGCCCTAGCCTGAAGGCTAGGGGAGCCCTAGCCTTAGCCTCGGGGAGCCTAAGGCCTAGGGGTGCCCTAGCCTGAAGGCTAGGGGAGCCCTAGCCTTAGCCTCGGGGAGCCTAAGGCCTAGGGGTGCCCTAGCCTGAAGGCTAGGGGAGCCCTAGCCTTAGCCTCGGGGAGCCTAAGGCCTAGGGGTGCCCTAGCCTGAAGGCTAGGGGAGCCCTAGCCTTAGCCTCGGGGAGCCTAAGGCCTAGGGGTGCCCTAGCCTGAAGGCTAGGGGAGCCCTAGCCTTAGCCTCGGGGAGCCTAAGGCCTAGGGGTGCCCTAGCCTGAAGGCTAGGGGAGCCCTAGCCTTAGCCTCGGGGAGCCTAAGGCCTAGGGGTGCCCTAGCCTGAAGGGCTAGGGGAGCCCTAGCCTTAGCCTCGGGGAGCCTAAGGCCTAGGGGTGCCCTAGCCTGAAGGCTAGGGGAGCCCTAGCCTTAGCCTCGGGGAGCCTAAGGCCTAGGGGTGCCCGAGCCTGAAGGCTAGGGGAGCCCTAGCCTTAGCCTCGGGGAGCCTAAGGCCTAGGGGTGCCCTAGCCTGAAGGCTAGGGGAGCCCTAGCCTTAGCCTCGGGGAGCCTAAGGCCTAGGGGTGCCCGAGCCTGAAGGCTAGGGGAGCCCTAGCCTTGAGCCAGAGCCTAAGGCCTAGGGGTGCCCGAGCCTGAAGGCTAGGGGAGCCTAGCCTTAGCCTCGGGGAGCCAGAGCCTAAGGCCTGGGGTGCCCGAGCCTGAAGGCTAGGGGAGCCCTAGCTTAGCCTCGGGGAGCCAGAGCCTAAGGCCTAGGGGTGCCCGAGCCTGAAGGCTAGGGGAGGCCCTAGCCTTAGCCTCGGGGAGCCAGAGCCTAAGGCCTAGGGGTGCCCGAGCCTGAAGGCTAGGGGAGCCCTAGCCTTAGCCTCGGGGAGCCAGAGCCTAAGGCCTAGGGGTGCCCGAGCCTGAAGGCTAGGGGAGCCCTAGCCTTAGCCTCGGGGAGCCAGAGCCTAAGGCCTAGGGGTGCCCGAGCCTGAAGGCTAGGGGAGCCCTAGCCTTAGCCTCGGGGAGCCAGAGCCTAAGGCCTAGGGGTGCCCGAGCCTGAAGGCTAGGGAGCCCTAGCCTTAGCCTCGGGGAGCCAGAGCCTAAGGCCTAGGGGTGCCCGAGCCTGAAGGCTAGGGGAGCCCTAGCCTTAGCCTCGGGGAGCCAGAGCCTAAGGCCTAGGGGTGCCCGAGCCTGAAGGCTAGGGGAGCCCTAGCCTTAGCCTCGGGGAGCCAGAGCCTAAGGCCTAGGGGTGCCCGAGCCTGAAGGCTAGGGGAGCCCTAGCCTTAGCCTCGGGGAGCCAGAGCCTAAGGCCTAGGGGTGCCCGAGCCTGAAGGCTAGGGAGCCCTAGCCTTAGCCTCGGGGAGCCAGAGCCTAAGGCCTAGGGGTGCCCGAGCCTGAAGGCTAGGGGAGCCCTAGCCTTAGCCTCGGGGAGCCAGAGCCTAAGGCCTAGGGGTGCCCGAGCCTGAAGGCTAGGGGAGCCCTAGCCTTAGCCTCGGGGAGCCAGAGCCTAAGGCCTAGGGGTGCCCGAGCCTGAAGGCTAGGGGAGCCCTAGCCTTAGCCTCGGGGAGCCAGAGCCTAAGGCCTAGGGGTGCCCGAGCCTGAAGGCTAGGGGAGCCCTAGCCTTAGCCTCGGGGAGCCAGAGCCTAAGGCCTAGGGGTGCCCGAGCCTGAAGGCTAGGGGAGCCCTAGCCTTAGCCTCGGGGAGCCAGAGGCCTAAGGCCTAGGGGTGCCCGAGCCTGAAGGCTAGGGGAGCCCTAGCCTTAGCCTCGGGGAGCCAGAGCCTAAGGCCTAGGGGTGCCCGAGCCTGAAGGCTAGGGGAGCCCTAGCCTTAGCCTCGGGGAGCCAGAGCCTAAGGCCTAGGGGTGCCCGAGCCTGAAGGCTAGGGGAGCCCTAGCCTTAGCCTCGGGGAGCCAGAGCCTAAGGCCTAGGGGTGCCCGAGCCTGAAGGCTAGGGGAGCCCTAGCCTTAGCCTCGGGGAGCCAGAGCCTAAGGCCTAGGGGTGCCCGAGCCTGAAGGCTAGGGGAGCCCTAGCCTTAGCCTCGGGGAGCCAGAGCCTAAGGCCTAGGGGTGCCCGAGCCTGAAGGCTAGGGGAGCCCTAGCCTTAGCCTCGGGGAGCCAGAGCCTAAGGCCTAGGGGTGCCCGAGCCTGAAGGCTAGGGGAGCCCTAGCCTTAGCCTCGGGGAGCCAGAGCCTAAGGCCTAGGGGTGCCCGAGCCTGAAGGCTAGGGGAGCCCTAGCCTTAGCCTCGGGGAGCCAGAGCCTAAGGCCTAGGGGTGCCCGAGCCTGAAGGCTAGGGGAGCCCTAGCCTTAGCCTCGGGGAGCCAGAGCCTAAGGCCTAGGGGTGCCCGAGCCTGAAGGCTAGGGGAGCCCTAGCCTTAGCCTCGGGGAGCCAGAGCCTAAGGCCTAGGGGTGCCCGAGCCTGAAGGCTAGGGGAGCCCTAGCCTTAGCCTCGGGGAGCCAGAGCCTAAGGCCTAGGGGTGCCCGAGCCTGAAGGCTAGGGGAGCCCTAGCCTTAGCCTCGGGGAGCCAGAGCCTAAGGCCTAGGGGTGCCCGAGCCTGAAGGCTAGGGGAGCCCTAGCCTTAGCCTCGGGGAGCCAGAGCCTAAGGCCTAGGGGTGCCCGAGCCTGAAGGCTAGGGGAGCCCTAGCCTTAGCCTCGGGGAGCCAGAGCCTAAGGCCTAGGGGTGCCCGAGCCTGAAGGCTAGGGGAGCCCTAGCCTTAGCCTCGGGGAGCCAGAGCCTAAGGCCTAGGGGTGCCCGAGCCTGAAGGCTAGGGGAGCCCTAGCCTTAGCCTCGGGGAGCCAGAGCCTAAGGCCTAGGGGTGCCCGAGCCTGAAGGCTAGGGGAGCCCTAGCCTTAGCCTCGGGGAGCCAGAGCCTAAGGCCTAGGGGTGCCCGAGCCTGAAGGCTAGGGGAGCCCTAGCCTTAGCCTCGGGGAGCCAGAGCCTAAGGCCTAGGGGTGCCCGAGCCTGAAGGCTAGGGGAGCCCTAGCCTTAGCCTCGGGGAGCCAGAGCCTAAGGCCTAGGGGTGCCCGAGCCTGAAGGCTAGGGGAGCCCTAGCCTTAGCCTCGGGGAGCCAGAGCCTAAGGCCTAGGGGTGCCCGAGCCTGAAGGCTAGGGGAGCCCTAGCCTTAGCCTCGGGGAGCCAGAGCCTAAGGCCTAGGGGTGCCCGAGCCTGAAGGCTAGGGGAGCCCTAGCCTTAGCCTCGGGGAGCCAGAGCCTAAGGCCTAGGGGTGCCCGAGCCTGAAGGCTAGGGGAGCCCTAGCCTTAGCCTCGGGGAGCCAGAGCCTAAGGCCTAGGGGTGCCCGAGCCTGAAGGCTAGGGGAGCCCTAGCCTTAGCCTCGGGGAGCCAGAGCCTAAGGCCTAGGGGTGCCCGAGCCTGAAGGCTAGGGGAGCCCTAGCCTTAGCCTCGGGGAGCCAGAGCCTAAGGCCTAGGGGTGCCCGAGCCTGAAGGCTAGGGGAGCCCTAGCCTTAGCCTCGGGGAGCCAGAGCCTAAGGCCTAGGGGTGCCCGAGCCTGAAGGCTAGGGGAGCCCTAGCCTTAGCCTCGGGGAGCCAGAGCCTAAGGCCTAGGGGTGCCCGAGCCTGAAGGCTAGGGGAGCCCTAGCCTTAGCCTCGGGGAGCCAGAGCCTAAGGCCTAGGGGTGCCCGAGCCTGAAGGCTAGGGGAGCCCTAGCCTTAGCCTCGGGGAGCCAGAGCCTAAGGCCTAGGGGTGCCCGAGCCTGAAGGCTAGGGGAGCCCTAGCCTTAGCCTCGGGGAGCCAGAGCCTAAGGCCTAGGGGTGCCCGAGCCTGAAGGCTAGGGGAGCCCTAGCCTTAGCCTCGGGGAGCCAGAGCCTAAGGCCTAGGGGTGCCCGAGCCTGAAGGCTAGGGGAGCCCTAGCCTTAGCCTCGGGGAGCCAGAGCCTAAGGCCTAGGGGTGCCCGAGCCTGAAGGCTAGGGGAGCCCTAGCCTTAGCCTCGGGGAGCCAGAGCCTAAGGCCTAGGGGTGCCCGAGCCTGAAGGCTAGGGGAGCCCGAGCCCTAGCCTTAGCCTCGGGGTGCCCGAGCCTGAAGGCTAGGGGAGCCCTAGCCTTAGCCTCGGGGAGCCAGAGCCTAAGGCCTAGGGGTGCCCGAGCCTGAAGGCTAGGGGAGCCCTAGCCTTAGCCTCGGGGAGCCAGAGCCTAAGGCCTAGGGGTGCCCGAGCCTGAAGGCTAGGGGAGCCCTAGCCTTAGCCTCGGGGAGCCAGAGCCTAAGGCCTAGGGGTGCCCGAGCCTGAAGGCTAGGGGAGCCCTAGCCTTAGCCTCGGGGAGCCAGAGCCTAAGGCCTAGGGGTGCCCGAGCCTGAAGGCTAGGGGAGCCCTAGCCTTAGCCTCGGGGAGCCAGAGCCTAAGGCCTAGGGGTGCCCGAGCCTGAAGGCTAGGGGAGCCCTAGCCTTAGCCTCGGGGAGCCAGAGCCTAAGGCCTAGGGGTGCCCGAGCCTGAAGGCTAGGGGAGCCCTAGCCTTAGCCTCGGGGAGCCAGAGCCTAAGGCCTAGGGGTGCCCGAGCCTGAAGGCTAGGGGAGCCCTAGCCTTAGCCTCGGGGAGCCAGAGCCTAAGGCCTAGGGGTGCCCGAGCCTGAAGGCTAGGGGAGCCCTAGCCTTAGCCTCGGGGAGCCAGAGCCTAAGGCCTAGGGGTGCCCGAGCCTGAAGGCTAGGGGAGCCCTAGCCTTAGCCTCGGGGAGCCAGAGCCTAAGGCCTAGGGGTGCCCGAGCCTGAAGGCTAGGGGAGCCCTAGCCTTAGCCTCGGGGAGCCAGAGCCTAAGGCCTAGGGGTGCCCGAGCCTGAAGGCTAGGGGAGCCCTAGCCTTAGCCTCGGGGAGCCAGAGCCTAAGGCCTAGGGGTGCCCGAGCCTGAAGGCTAGGGGAGCCCTAGCCTTAGCCTCGGGGAGCCAGAGCCTAAGGCCTAGGGGTGCCCGAGCCTGAAGGCTAGGGGAGCCCTAGCCTTAGCCTCGGGGAGCCAGAGCCTAAGGCCTAGGGGTGCCCGAGCCTGAAGGCTAGGGGAGCCCTAGCCTTAGCCTCGGGGAGCCAGAGCCTAAGGCCTAGGGGTGCCCGAGCCTGAAGGCTAGGGGAGCCCTAGCCTTAGCCTCGGGGAGCCAGAGCCTAAGGCCTAGGGGTGCCCGAGCCTGAAGGCTAGGGGAGCCCTAGCCTTAGCCTCGGGGAGCCAGAGCCTAAGGCCTAGGGGTGCCCGAGCCTGAAGGCTAGGGGAGCCCTAGCCTTAGCCTCGGGGAGCCAGAGCCTAAGGCCTAGGGGTGCCCGAGCCTGAAGGCTAGGGGAGCCCTAGCCTTAGCCTCGGGGAGCCAGAGCCTAAGGCCTAGGGGTGCCCGAGCCTGAAGGCTAGGGGAGCCCTAGCCTTAGCCTCGGGGAGCCAGAGCCTAAGGCCTAGGGGTGCCCGAGCCTGAAGGCTAGGGGAGCCCTAGCCTTAGCCTCGGGGAGCCAGAGCCTAAGGCCTAGGGGTGCCCGAGCCTGAAGGCTAGGGGAGCCCTAGCCTTAGCCTCGGGGAGCCAGAGCCTAAGGCCTAGGGGTGCCCGAGCCTGAAGGCTAGGGGAGCCCTAGCCTTAGCCTCGGGGAGCCAGAGCCTAAGGCCTAGGGGTGCCCGAGCCTGAAGGCTAGGGGAGCCCTAGCCTTAGCCTCGGGGAGCCAGAGCCTAAGGCCTAGGGGTGCCCGAGCCTGAAGGCTAGGGGAGCCCTAGCCTTAGCCTCGGGGAGCCAGAGCCTAAGGCCTAGGGGTGCCCGAGCCTGAAGGCTAGGGGAGCCCTAGCCTTAGCCTCGGGGAGCCAGAGCCTAAGGCCTAGGGGTGCCCGAGCCTGAAGGCTAGGGGAGCCCTAGCCTTAGCCTCGGGGAGCCAGAGCCTAAGGCCTAGGGGTGCCCGAGCCTGAAGGCTAGGGGAGCCCTAGCCTTAGCCTCGGGGAGCCAGAGCCTAAGGCCTAGGGGTGCCCGAGCCTGAAGGCTAGGGGAGCCCTAGCCTTAGCCTCGGGGAGCCAGAGCCTAAGGCCTAGGGGTGCCCGAGCCTGAAGGCTAGGGGAGCCCGAGCCTTAGCCTCGGGGAGCCAGAGCCTAAGGCCTAGGGGTGCCCGAGCCTGAAGGCTAGGGGAGCCCGAGCCTTAGCCTCGGGGAGCCAGAGCCTAAGGCCTAGGGGTGCCCGAGCCTGAAGGCTAGGGGAGCCCGAGCCTTAGCCTCGGGGAGCCAGAGCCTAAGGCCTAGGGGTGCCCGAGCCTGAAGGCTAGGGGAGCCCGAGCCTTAGCCTCGGGGAGCCAGAGCCTAAGGCCTAGGGGTGCCCGAGCCTGAAGGCTAGGGGAGCCCGAGCCTTAGCCTCGGGGAGCCAGAGCCTAAGGCCTAGGGGTGCCCGAGCCTGAAGGCTAGGGGAGCCCGAGCCTTAGCCTCGGGGAGCCAGAGCCTAAGGCCTAGGGGTGCCCGAGCCTGAAGGCTAGGGGAGCCCGAGCCTTAGCCTCGGGGAGCCAGAGCCTAAGGCCTAGGGGTGCCCGAGCCTGAAGGCTAGGGGAGCCCGAGCCTTAGCCTCGGGGAGCCAGAGCCTAAGGCCTAGGGGTGCCCGAGCCTGAAGGCTAGGGGAGCCCGAGCCTTAGCCTCGGGGAGCCAGAGCCTAAGGCCTAGGGGTGCCCGAGCCTGAAGGCTAGGGGAGCCCGAGCCTTAGCCTCGGGGAGCCAGAGCCTAAGGCCTAGGGGTGCCCGAGCCTGAAGGCTAGGGGAGCCCGAGCCTTAGCCTCGGGGAGCCAGAGCCTAAGGCCTAGGGGTGCCCGAGCCTGAAGGCTAGGGGAGCCCGAGCCTTAGCCTCGGGGAGCCAGAGCCTAAGGCCTAGGGGTGCCCGAGCCTGAAGGCTAGGGGAGCCCGAGCCTTAGCCTCGGGGAGCCAGAGCCTAAGGCCTAGGGGTGCCCGAGCCTGAAGGCTAGGGGAGCCCGAGCCTTAGCCTCGGGGAGCCAGAGCCTAAGGCCTAGGGGTGCCCGAGCCTGAAGGCTAGGGGAGCCCGAGCCTTAGCCTCGGGGAGCCAGAGCCTAAGGCCTAGGGGTGCCCGAGCCTGAAGGCTAGGGGAGCCCGAGCCTTAGCCTCGGGGAGCCAGAGCCTAAGGCCTAGGGGTGCCCGAGCCTGAAGGCTAGGGGAGCCCGAGCCTTAGCCTCGGGGAGCCAGAGCCTAAGGCCTAGGGGTGCCCGAGCCTGAAGGCTAGGGGAGCCCGAGCCTTAGCCTCGGGGAGCCAGAGCCTAAGGCCTAGGGGTGCCCGAGCCTGAAGGCTAGGGGAGCCCGAGCCTTAGCCTCGGGGAGCCAGAGCCTAAGGCCTAGGGGTGCCCGAGCCTGAAGGCTAGGGGAGCCCGAGCCTTAGCCTCGGGGAGCCAGAGCCTAAGGCCTAGGGGTGCCCGAGCCTGAAGGCTAGGGGAGCCCGAGCCTTAGCCTCGGGGAGCCAGAGCCTAAGGCCTAGGGGTGCCCGAGCCTGAAGGCTAGGGGAGCCCGAGCCTTAGCCTCGGGGAGCCAGAGCCTAAGGCCTAGGGGTGCCCGAGCCTGAAGGCTAGGGGAGCCCGAGCCTTAGCCTCGGGGAGCCAGAGCCTAAGGCCTAGGGGTGCCCGAGCCTGAAGGCTAGGGGAGCCCGAGCCTTAGCCTCGGGGAGCCAGAGCCTAAGGCCTAGGGGTGCCCGAGCCTGAAGGCTAGGGGAGCCCGAGCCTTAGCCTCGGGGAGCCAGAGCCTAAGGCCTAGGGGTGCCCGAGCCTGAAGGCTAGGGGAGCCCGAGCCTTAGCCTCGGGGAGCCAGAGCCTAAGGCCTAGGGGTGCCCGAGCCTGAAGGCTAGGGGAGCCCGAGCCTTAGCCTCGGGGAGCCAGAGCCTAAGGCCTAGGGGTGCCCGAGCCTGAAGGCTAGGGGAGCCCGAGCCTTAGCCTCGGGGAGCCAGAGCCTAAGGCCTAGGGGTGCCCGAGCCTGAAGGCTAGGGGAGCCCGAGCCTTAGCCTCGGGGAGCCAGAGCCTAAGGCCTAGGGGTGCCCGAGCCTGAAGGCTAGGGGAGCCCGAGCCTTAGCCTCGGGGAGCCAGAGCCTAAGGCCTAGGGGTGCCCGAGCCTGAAGGCTAGGGGAGCCCGAGCCTTAGCCTCGGGGAGCCAGAGCCTAAGGCCTAGGGGTGCCCGAGCCTGAAGGCTAGGGGAGCCCGAGCCTTAGCCTCGGGGAGCCAGAGCCTAAGGCCTAGGGGTGCCCGAGCCTGAAGGCTAGGGGAGCCCGAGCCTTAGCCTCGGGGAGCCAGAGCCTAAGGCCTAGGGGTGCCCGAGCCTGAAGGCTAGGGGAGCCCGAGCCTTAGCCTCGGGGAGCCAGAGCCTAAGGCCTAGGGGTGCCCGAGCCTGAAGGCTAGGGGAGCCCGAGCCTTAGCCTCGGGGAGCCAGAGCCTAAGGCCTAGGGGTGCCCGAGCCTGAAGGCTAGGGGAGCCCGAGCCTTAGCCTCGGGGAGCCAGAGCCTAAGGCCTAGGGGTGCCCGAGCCTGAAGGCTAGGGGAGCCCGAGCCTTAGCCTCGGGGAGCCAGAGCCTAAGGCCTAGGGGTGCCCGAGCCTGAAGGCTAGGGGAGCCCGAGCCTTAGCCTCGGGGAGCCAGAGCCTAAGGCCTAGGGGTGCCCGAGCCTGAAGGCTAGGGGAGCCCGAGCCTTAGCCTCGGGGAGCCAGAGCCTAAGGCCTAGGGGTGCCCGAGCCTGAAGGCTAGGGGAGCCCGAGCCTTAGCCTCGGGGAGCCAGAGCCTAAGGCCTAGGGGTGCCCGAGCCTGAAGGCTAGGGGAGCCCGAGCCTTAGCCTCGGGGAGCCAGAGCCTAAGGCCTAGGGGTGCCCGAGCCTGAAGGCTAGGGGAGCCCGAGCCTTAGCCTCGGGGAGCCAGAGCCTAAGGCCTAGGGGTGCCCGAGCCTGAAGGCTAGGGGAGCCCGAGCCTTAGCCTCGGGGAGCCAGAGCCTAAGGCCTAGGGGTGCCCGAGCCTGAAGGCTAGGGGAGCCCGAGCCTTAGCCTCGGGGAGCCAGAGCCTAAGGCCTAGGGGTGCCCGAGCCTGAAGGCTAGGGGAGCCCGAGCCTTAGCCTCGGGGAGCCAGAGCCTAAGGCCTAGGGGTGCCCGAGCCTGAAGGCTAGGGGAGCCCGAGCCTTAGCCTCGGGGAGCCAGAGCCTAAGGCCTAGGGGTGCCCGAGCCTGAAGGCTAGGGGAGCCCGAGCCTTAGCCTCGGGGAGCCAGAGCCTAAGGCCTAGGGGTGCCCGAGCCTGAAGGCTAGGGGAGCCCGAGCCTTAGCCTCGGGGAGCCAGAGCCTAAGGCCTAGGGGTGCCCGAGCCTGAAGGCTAGGGGAGCCCGAGCCTTAGCCTCGGGGAGCCAGAGCCTAAGGCCTAGGGGTGCCCGAGCCTGAAGGCTAGGGGAGCCCGAGCCTTAGCCTCGGGGAGCCAGAGCCTAAGGCCTAGGGGTGCCCGAGCCTGAAGGCTAGGGGAGCCCGAGCCTTAGCCTCGGGGAGCCAGAGCCTAAGGCCTAGGGGTGCCCGAGCCTGAAGGCTAGGGGAGCCCGAGCCTTAGCCTCGGGGAGCCTAAGGCCTAGGGGTGCCCGAGCCTGAAGGCTAGGGGAGCCCGAGCCTTAGCCTCGGGGAGCCTAAGGCCTAGGGGTGCCCGAGCCTGAAGGCTAGGGGAGCCCGAGCCTTAGCCTCGGGGAGCCTAAGGCCTAGGGGTGCCCGAGCCTGAAGGCTAGGGGAGCCCGAGCCTTAGCCTCGGGGAGCCTAAGGCCTAGGGGTGCCCGAGCCTGAAGGCTAGGGGAGCCCGAGCCTTAGCCTCGGGGAGCCTAAGGCCTAGGGGTGCCCGAGCCTGAAGGCTAGGGGAGCCCGAGCCTTAGCCTCGGGGAGCCTAAGGCCTAGGGGTGCCCGAGCCTGAAGGCTAGGGGAGCCCGAGCCTTAGCCTCGGGGAGCCTAAGGCCTAGGGGTGCCCGAGCCTGAAGGCTAGGGGAGCCCGAGCCTTAGCCTCGGGGAGCCTAAGGCCTAGGGGTGCCCGAGCCTGAAGGCTAGGGGAGCCCGAGCCTTAGCCTCGGGGAGCCTAAGGCCTAGGGGTGCCCGAGCCTGAAGGCTAGGGGAGCCCGAGCCTTAGCCTCGGGGAGCCTAAGGCCTAGGGGTGCCCGAGCCTGAAGGCTAGGGGAGCCCGAGCCTTAGCCTCGGGGAGCCTAAGGCCTAGGGGTGCCCGAGCCTGAAGGCTAGGGGAGCCCGAGCCTTAGCCTCGGGGAGCCTAAGGCCTAGGGGTGCCCGAGCCTGAAGGCTAGGGGAGCCCGAGCCTTAGCCTCGGGGAGCCTAAGGCCTAGGGGTGCCCGAGCCTGAAGGCTAGGGGAGCCCGAGCCTTAGCCTCGGGAGCCTAAGGCCTAGGGGTGCCCGAGCCTGAGCTAGGGGAGCCCGAGCCTTAGCCTCGGGGAGCCTAAGGCCTAGGGGTGCCCGAGCCTGAAGGCTAGGGGAGCCCGAGCCTTAGCCTCGGGAGCCTAAGGCCTAGGGGTGCCCGAGCCTGAAGGCTAGGGGAGCCCGAGCCTTAGCCTCGGGGAGCCTAAGGCCTAGGGGTGCCCGAGCCTGAAGGCTAGGGGAGCCCGAGCCTTAGCCTCGGGGAGCCTAAGGCCTAGGGGTGCCCGAGCCTGAAGGCTAGGGAGCCCGAGCCTTAGCCTCGGGGAGCCTAAGGCCTAGGGGTGCCCGAGCCTGAAGGCTAGGGGAGCCCGAGCCTTAGCCTCGGGGAGAGCCTAAGGCCTAGGGGTGCCCGAGCCTGAAGGCTAGGGAGCCCGAGCCTTAGCCTCGGGGAGCCTAAGGCCTAGGGTGCCCGAGCCTGAAGGCTAGGGGAGCCCGAGCCTTAGCCTCGGGGGCAGAGCCTAAGGCCTAGGGGTGCCCGAGCCTGAAGGCTAGGGGAGCCCGAGCCTTAGCCTCGGGGAGCCTAAGGCCTAGGGGTGCCCGAGCCTGAAGGCTAGGGGAGCCCGAGCCTTAGCCTCGGGGAGCCAGGCTAAGGCCTAGGGGTGCCCTAGCCTGAAGGCTAGGGGAGCCCTAGCCTTAGCCTCGGGGAGCCTAAGGCCTAGGGGTGCCCGAGCCTGAAGGCTAGGGGAGCCCTAGCCTTAGCCTCGGGGAGCCAAGCCTAAGGCCTAGGGTGCCCTAGCCTGAAGGCTAGGGAGCCCTAGTCCTTAGCCTCGGGGAGCCAGAGCCTAAGGCCTAGGGGTGCCCTAGCCTGAAGGCTAGGGGAGCCCTAGCCTTAGCCTCGGGAGCCTAAGGCCTAGGGGTGCCCTAGCCTGAAGGCTAGGGGAGCCCTAGCCTTAGCCTCGGGGAGCCAGAGCCTAAGGCCTAGGGGTGCCCTAGCCTGAAGGCTAGGGGAGCCCTAGCCTTAGCCTCGGGGAGCCTAAGGCCTAGGGGTGCCCTAGCCTGAAGGCTAGGGGAGCCCTAGCCTTAGCCTCGGGGAGCCAGAGCCTAAGGCCTAGGGGTGCCCTAGCCTGAAGGCTAGGGGAGCCCTAGCCTTAGCCTCGGGGAGCCTAAGGCCTAGGGGTGCCCTAGCCTGAAGGCTAGGGGAGCCCTAGCCTTAGCCTCGGGGAGCCAGAGCCTAAGGCCTAGGGGTGCCCTAGCCTGAAGGCTAGGGGAGCCCTAGCCTTAGCCTCGGGGAGCCTAAGGCCTAGGGGTGCCCTAGCCTGAAGGCTAGGGGAGCCCTAGCCTTAGCCTCGGGGAGCCAGAGCCTAAGGCCTAGGGGTGCCCTAGCCTGAAGGCTAGGGGAGCCCTAGCCTTAGCCTCGGGGAGCCTAAGGCCTAGGGGTGCCCTAGCCTGAAGGCTAGGGGAGCCCTAGCCTTAGCCTCGGGGAGCCAGAGCCTAAGGCCTAGGGGTGCCCTAGCCTGAAGGCTAGGGGAGCCCTAGCCTTAGCCTCGGGGAGCCTAAGGCCTAGGGGTGCCCTAGCCTGAAGGCTAGGGGAGCCCTAGCCTTAGCCTCGGGGAGCCAGAGCCTAAGGCCTAGGGGTGCCCTAGCCTGAAGGCTAGGGGAGCCCTAGCCTTAGCCTCGGGAGCCAGAGCCTAAGGCCTAGGGGTGCCCTAGCCTGAAGGCTAGGGGAGCCCTAGCCTTAGCCTCGGGGAGCCTAAGGCCTAGGGGTGCCCTAGCCTGAAGGCTAGGGGAGCCCTAGCCTTAGCCTCGGGGAGCCAGAGCCTAAGGCCTAGGGGTGCCCTAGCCTGAAGGCTAGGGGAGCCCTAGCCTTAGCCTCGGGGAGCCTAAGGCCTAGGGGTGCCCTAGCCTGAAGGCTAGGGGAGCCCTAGCCTTAGCCTCGGGGAGCCAGAGCCTAAGGCCTAGGGGTGCCCTAGCCTGAAGGCTAGGGGAGCCCTAGCCTTAGCCTCGGGGAGCCTAAGGCCTAGGGGTGCCCTAGCCTGAAGGCTAGGGGAGCCCTAGCCTTAGCCTCGGGGAGCCAGAGCCTAAGGCCTAGGGGTGCCCTAGCCTGAAGGCTAGGGGAGCCCTAGCCTTAGCCTCGGGGAGCCTAAGGCCTAGGGGTGCCCTAGCCTGAAGGCTAGGGAGCCCTAGCCTTAGCCTCGGGGAGCCAGAGCCTAAGGCCTAGGGGTGCCCTAGCCTGAAGGCTAGGGGAGCCCTAGCCTTAGCCTCGGGAGCCAGAGCCTAAGGCCTAGGGGTGCCCTAGCCTGAAGGCTAGGGGAGCCCTAGCCTTAGCCTCGGGGAGCCTAAGGCCTAGGGGTGCCCTAGCCTGAAGGCTAGGGGAGCCCTAGCCTTAGCCTCGGGGAGCCAGAGCCTAAGGCCTAGGGGTGCCCTAGCCTGAAGGCTAGGGGAGCCCTAGCCTTAGCCTCGGGGAGCCAGAGCCTAAGGCCTAGGGGTGCCCTAGCCTGAAGGCTAGGGGAGCCCTAGCCTTAGCCTCGGGGAGCCAGAGCCTAAGGCCTAGGGGTGCCCTAGCCTGAAGGCTAGGGGAGCCCTAGCCTTAGCCTCGGGGAGCCAGAGCCTAAGGCCTAGGGGTGCCCTAGCCTGAAGGCTAGGGGAGCCCTAGCCTTAGCCTCGGGGAGCCAGAGCCTAAGGCCTAGGGGTGCCCTAGCCTGAAGGCTAGGGGAGCCCTAGCCTTAGCCTCGGGGAGCCAGAGCCTAAGGCCTAGGGGTGCCCTAGCCTGAAGGCTAGGGGAGCCCTAGCCTTAGCCTCGGGGAGCCAGAGCCTAAGGCCTAGGGGTGCCCTAGCCTGAAGGCTAGGGGAGCCCTAGCCTTAGCCTCGGGGAGCCAGAGCCTAAGGCCTAGGGGTGCCCTAGCCTGAAGGCTAGGGGAGCCCTAGCCTTAGCCTCGGGCCAGAGCCCTAAGGCCTAGGGGTGCCCTAGCCTGAAGGCTAGGGGAGCCCTAGCCTTAGCCTCGGGAGAGCCTAAGGCCTAGGGGTGCCCTAGCCTGAAGGCTAGGGGAGCCCTAGCCTTAGCCTCGGGGAGCGAGCCTAAGGCCTAGGGGTGCCCTAGCCTGAAGGCTAGGGGAGCCCTAGCCTTAGCCTCGGGGAGCCCGAGCCTAAGGCCTAGGGGTGCCCTAGCCTGAAGGCTAGGGGAGCCCTAGCCTTAGCCTCGGGGAGCCCGAGCCTAAGGCCTAGGGGTGCCCTAGCCTGAAGGCTAGGGGAGCCCTAGCCTTAGCCTCGGGGAGCCCGAGCCTAAGGCCTAGGGGTGCCCTAGCCTGAAGGCTAGGGGAGCCCTAGCCTTAGCCTCGGGGAGCCCGAGCCTAAGGCCTAGGGGTGCCCTAGCCTGAAGGCTAGGGGAGCCCTAGCCTTAGCCTCGGGGAGCCCGAGCCTAAGGCCTAGGGGTGCCCTAGCCTGAAGGCTAGGGGAGCCCTAGCCTTAGCCTCGGGGAGCCAGAGCCTAAGGCCTAGGGGTGCCCTAGCCTGAAGGCTAGGGGAGCCCTAGCCTTAGCCTCGGGGAGCCAGAGCCTAAGGCCTAGGGGTGCCCTAGCCTGAAGGCTAGGGGAGCCCTAGCCTTAGCCTCGGGGAGCCAGAGCCTAAGGCCTAGGGGTGCCCTAGCCTGAAGGCTAGGGGAGCCCTAGCCTTAGCCTCGGGGAGCCAGAGCCTAAGGCCTAGGGGTGCCCTAGCCTGAAGGCTAGGGGAGCCCTAGCCTTAGCCTCGGGGAGCCAGAGCCTAAGGCCTAGGGGTGCCCTAGCCTGAAGGCTAGGGGAGCCCTAGCCTTAGCCTCGGGGAGCCAGAGCCTAAGGCCTAGGGGGTGCCCTAGCCTGAAGGCTAGGGGAGCCCTAGCCTTAGCCTCGGGGAGCCAGAGCCTAAGGCCTAGGGGTGCCCTAGCCTGAAGGCTAGGGGAGCCCTAGCCTTAGCCTCGGGGAGCCAGAGCCTAAGGCCTAGGGGTGCCCTAGCCTGAAGGCTAGGGGAGCCTAGCCTTAGCCTCGGGGAGCCAGAGCCTAAGGCCTAGGGGTGCCCTAGCCTGAAGGCTAGGGGAGCCCTAGCCTTAGCCTCGGGGAGCCAGAGCCTAAGGCCTAGGGGTGCCCTAGCCTGAAGGCTAGGGGAGCCCTAGCCTTAGCCTCGGGGAGCCAGAGCCTAAGGCCTAGGGGTGCCCTAGCCTGAAGGCTAGGGGAGCCCTAGCCTTAGCCTCGGGGAGCCAGAGCCTAAGGCCTAGGGGTGCCCTAGCCTGAAGGCTAGGGGAGCCCTAGCCTTAGCCTCGGGGAGCCAGAGCCTAAGGCCTAGGGGTGCCCTAGCCTGAAGGCTAGGGGAGCCCTAGCCTTAGCCTCGGGGAGCCAGAGCCTAAGGCCTAGGGGTGCCCTAGCCTGAAGGCTAGGGGAGCCCTAGCCTTAGCCTCGGGGAGCCAGAGCCTAAGGCCTAGGGGTGCCCTAGCCTGAAGGCTAGGGGAGCCCTAGCCTTAGCCTCGGGGAGCCAGAGCCTAAGGCCTAGGGGTGCCCTAGCCTGAAGGCTAGGGGAGCCCTAGCCTTAGCCTCGGGGAGCCAGAGCCTAAGGCCTAGGGGTGCCCTAGCCTGAAGGCTAGGGGAGCCCTAGCCTTAGCCTCGGGGAGCCAGAGCCTAAGGCCTAGGGGTGCCCTAGCCTGAAGGCTAGGGGAGCCCTAGCCTTAGCCTCGGGGAGCCAGAGCCTAAGGCCTAGGGGTGCCCTAGCCCTGAAGGCTAGGGGAGCCCTAGCCTTAGCCTCGGGGAGCCTAAGGCCTAGGGGTGCCCTAGCCTGAAGGCTAGGGGAGCCCTAGCCTTAGCCTCGGGGAGCCTAAGGCCTAGGGGTGCCCTAGCCTGAAGGCTAGGGGAGCCCTAGCCTTAGCCTCGGGGAGCCTAAGGCCTAGGGGTGCCCTAGCCTGAAGGCTAGGGGAGCCCTAGCCTTAGCCTCGGGGAGCCTAAGGCCTAGGGGTGCCCTAGCCTGAAGGCTAGGGGAGCCCTAGCCTTAGCCTCGGGGAGCCTAAGGCCTAGGGGTGCCCTAGCCTGAAGGCTAGGGGAGCCCTAGCCTTAGCCTCGGGAGCCGGCTAAGGCCTAGGGGTGCCCTAGCCTGAAGGCTAGGGGAGCCCTAGCCTTAGCCTCGGGGAGCCTAAGGCCTAGGGGTGCCCTAGCCTGAAGGCTAGGGGAGCCCTAGCCTTAGCCTCGGGCAGAGGCCAGAGCCTAAGGCCTAGGGTGCCCTAGCCTGAAGGCTAGGGGAGCCCTAGCCTTAGCCTCGGGCCAGAGCAGAGCCTAAGGCCTAGGGGTGCCCTAGCCTGAAGGCTAGGGGAGCCCTAGCCTTAGCCTCGGGGAGCCTAAGGCCTAGGGGTGCCCTAGCCTGAAGGCTAGGGGAGCCCTAGCCTTAGCCTCGGGGAGCCTAAGGCCTAGGGGTGCCCTAGCCTGAAGGCTAGGGGAGCCCTAGCCTTAGCCTCGGGGAGCCTAAGGCCTAGGGGTGCCCTAGCCTGAAGGCTAGGGGAGCCCTAGCCTTAGCCTCGGGGAGCCAGAGCCTAAGGCCTAGGGGTGCCTAGCCTGAAGGCTAGGGGAGCCCTAGCCTTAGCCTCGGGGAGCCTAAGGCCTAGGGGTGCCCTAGCCTGAAGGCTAGGGGAGCCCTAGCCTTAGCCTCGGGGAGCCTAAGGCCTAGGGGTGCCCTAGCCTGAAGGCTAGGGGAGCCCTAGCCTTAGCCTCGGGGAGCCAGAGCTAAGGCCTAGGGGTGCCCTAGCCTGAAGGCTAGGGGAGCCCTAGCCTTAGCCTCGGGGAGCCAGAGCCTAAGGCCTAGGGTGCCCTAGCCTGAAGGCTAGGGGAGCCCTAGCCTTAGCCTCGGGGAGCCAGAGCCTAAGGCCTAGGGGTGCCCTAGCCTGAAGGCTAGGGGAGCCCTAGCCTTAGCCTCGGGGAGCCAGAGCCTAAGGCCTAGGGGTGCCCTAGCCTGAAGGCTAGGGAGCCCTAGCCTTAGCCTCGGGGAGCCAGAGCCTAAGGCCTAGGGGTGCCCTAGCCTGAAGGCTAGGGGAGCCCTAGCCTTAGCCTCGGGGAGCCAGAGCCTAAGGCCTAGGGGTGCCCTAGCCTGAAGGCTAGGGGAGCCCTAGCCTTAGCCTCGGGGAGCCAGAGCCTAAGGCCTAGGGGTGCCCTAGCCTGAAGGCTAGGGGAGCCCTAGCCTTAGCCTCGGGGAGCCAGAGCCTAAGGCCTAGGGGTGCCCTAGCCTGAAGGCTAGGGGAGCCCTAGCCTTAGCCTCGGGGAGCCAGAGCCTAAGGCCTAGGGGTGCCCTAGCCTGAAGGCTAGGGGAGCCCTAGCCTTAGCCTCGGGGAGCCAGAGCCTAAGGCCTAGGGGTGCCCTAGCCTGAAGGCTAGGGGAGCCCTAGCCTTAGCCTCGGGGAGCCAGAGCCTAAGGCCTAGGGGTGCCCTAGCCTGAAGGCTAGGGGAGCCCTAGCCTTAGCCTCGGGGAGCCAGAGCCTAAGGCCTAGGGGTGCCCTAGCCTGAAGGCTAGGGGAGCCCTAGCCTTAGCCTCGGGGAGCCAGAGCCTAAGGCCTAGGGGTGCCCTAGCCTGAAGGCTAGGGGAGCCCTAGCCTTAGCCTCGGGGAGCCAGAGCCTAAGGCCTAGGGGTGCCCTAGCCTGAAGGCTAGGGGAGCCCTAGCCTTAGCCTCGGGGAGCCAGAGCCTAAGGCCTAGGGGTGCCCTAGCCTGAAGGCTAGGGGAGCCCTAGCCTTAGCCTCGGGGAGCCAGAGCCTAAGGCCTAGGGTGCCCTAGCCTGAAGGCTAGGGGAGCCCTAGCCTTAGCCTCGGGGAGCCAGAGCCTAAGGCCTAGGGGAGCCCTAGCCTGAAGGCTAGGGGAGCCCTAGCCTTAGCCTCGGGGAGCCAGAGCCTAAGGCCTAGGGGTGCCCTAGCCTGAAGGCTAGGGGAGCCCTAGCCTTAGCCTCGGGGAGCCAGAGCCTAAGGCCTAGGGGTGCCCTAGCCTGAAGGCTAGGGGAGCCCTAGCCTTAGCCTCGGGGAGCCAGAGCCTAAGGCCTAGGGGTGCCCTAGCCTGAAGGCTAGGGGAGCCCTAGCCTTAGCCTCGGGGAGCCAGAGCCTAAGGCCTAGGGTGCCCTAGCCTGAAGGCTAGGGGAGCCCTAGCCTTAGCCTCGGGGAGCCAGAGCCTAAGGCCTAGGGGTGCCCTAGCCTGAAGGCTAGGGGAGCCGTAGCCTTAGCCTCGGGGAGCCAGAGCCTAAGGCCTAGGGGTGCCCTAGCCTGAAGGCTAGGGGAGCCCTAGCCTTAGCCTCGGGGAGCCAGAGCCTAAGGCCTAGGGGTGCCCTAGCCTGAAGGCTAGGGGAGCCCTAGCCTTAGCCTCGGGGAGCCAGAGCCTAAGGCCTAGGGGTGCCCTAGCCTGAAGGCTAGGGGAGCCCTAGCCTTAGCCTCGGGGAGCCAGAGCCTAAGGCCTAGGGGTGCCCTAGCCTGAAGGCTAGGGGAGCCCTAGCCTTAGCCTCGGGGAGCCAGAGGCCTAAGGCCTAGGGGTGCCCTAGCCTGAAGGCTAGGGGAGCCCTAGCCTTAGCCTCGGGGAGCCAGAGCCTAAGGCCTAGGGGTGCCCTAGCCTGAAGGCTAGGGGAGCCCTAGCCTTAGCCTCGGGGAGCCAGAGCCTAAGGCCTAGGGGTGCCCTAGCCTGAAGGCTAGGGGAGCCCTAGCCTTAGCCTCGGGGAGCCAGAGCCTAAGGCCTAGGGGTGCCCTAGCCTGAAGGCTAGGGGAGCCCTAGCCTTAGCCTCGGGGAGCCAGAGCCTAAGGCTAGGGGTGCCCTAGCCTGAAGGCTAGGGGAGCCCTAGCCTTAGCCTCGGGGAGCCAGAGCCTAAGGCCTAGGGTGCCCTAGCCTGAAGGCTAGGGGAGCCCTAGCCTTAGCCTGGGGGAGCCAGAGCCTAAGGCCTAGGGGTGCCCTAGCCTGAAGGCTAGGGGAGCCCTAGCCTTAGCCTGGGGGAGCCAGAGCCTAAGGCCTAGGGGTGCCCTAGCCTGAAGGCTAGGGGAGCCCTAGCCTTAGCCTCGGGGGAGCCAGAGCCTAAGGCCTAGGGGTGCCCTAGCCTGAAGCTAGGGGAGCCCTAGCCTTAGCCTCGGGGAGCCAGAGCCTAAGGCCTAGGGGTGCCCTAGCCTGAAGGCTAGGGGAGCCCTAGCCTTAGCCTCGGGGAGCCAGAGCCTAAGGCCTAGGGGTGCCCTAGCCTGAAGGCTAGGGGAGCCCTAGCCTTAGCCTCGGGGAGCCAGAGCCTAAGGCCTAGGGGTGCCCTAGCCTGAAGGCTAGGGGAGCCCTAGCCCTTAGCCTCGGGGAGCCAGAGCTAAGGCCTAGGGGTGCCCTAGCCTGAAGGCTAGGGGAGCCCTAGCCTTAGCCTCGGGGAGCCAGAGCCTAAGGCCTAGGGGTGCCCTAGCCTGAAGGCTAGGGGAGCCCTAGCCTTAGCCTCGGGGAGCCAGAGCCTAAGGCCTAGGGGTGCCCTAGCCTGAAGGCTAGGGGAGCCCTAGCCTTAGCCTCGGGGAGCCAGAGCCTAAGGCCTAGGGGTGCCCTAGCCTGAAGGCTAAGGGGAGCCCTAGCCTTAGCCTCGGGGAGCCAGAGCCTAAGGCCTAGGGGTGCCCTAGCCTGAAGGCTAGGGAGCCCTAGCCTTAGCCTCGGGGAGCCAGAGCCTAAGGCCTAGGGGTGCCCTAGCCTGAAGGCTAGGGGAGCCCTAGCCTTAGCCTCGGGGAGCCAGAGCCTAAGGCCTAGGGGTGCCCTAGCCTGAAGGCTAGGGGAGCCCTAGCCTTAGCCTCGGGGAGCCAGAGCCTAAGGCCTAGGGGTGCCCTAGCCTGAAGGCTAGGGGAGCCCTAGCCTTAGCCTCGGGGAGCCAGAGCCTAAGGCCTAGGGGTGCCCTAGCCTGAAGGCTAGGGGAGCCCTAGCCTTAGCCTCGGGGAGCAGAGCCTAAGGCCTAGGGGTGCCCTAGCCTGAAGGCTAGGGGAGCCCTAGCCTTAGCCTCGGGAGGAGCCAGAGCCTAAGGCCTAGGGGTGCCCTAGCCTGAAGGCTAGGGGAGCCCTAGCCTTAGCCTCGGGGAGCCAGAGCCTAAGGCCTAGGGGTGCCCTAGCCTGAAGGCTAGGGGAGCCCTAGCCTTAGCCTCGGGGAGCCAGAGCCTAAGGCCTAGGGGTGCCCTAGCCTGAAGGCTAGGGGAGCCCTAGCCTTAGCCTCGGGGAGCCAGAGCCTAAGGCCTAGGGGTGCCCTAGCCTGAAGGCTAGGGGAGCCCTAGCCTTAGCCTCGGGGAGCCAGAGCCTAAGGCCTAGGGGTGCCCTAGCCTGAAGGCTAGGGGAGCCCTAGCCTTAGCCTCGGGGGAGCCAGAGCCTAAGGCCTAGGGGTGCCCTAGCCTGAAGGCTAGGGGAGCCCTAGCCTTAGCCTCGGGGAGCCAGAGCCTAAGGCCTAGGGGTGCCCTAGCCTGAAGGCTAGGGGAGCCCTAGCCTTAGCCTCGGGGAGCCAGAGCCTAAGGCCTAGGGGTGCCCTAGCCTGAAGGCTAGGGGAGCCCTAGCCTTAGCCTCGGGGAGCCAGAGCCTAAGGCCTAGGGGTGCCCTAGCCTGAAGGCTAGGGGAGCCCTAGCCTTAGCCTCGGGGAGCCAGAGCCTAAGGCCTAGGGGTGCCCTAGCCTGAAGGCTAGGGGAGCCCTAGCCTTAGCCTCGGGGAGCCAGAGCCTAAGGCCTAGGGGTGCCCTAGCCTGAAGGCTAGGGGAGCCCTAGCCTTAGCCTCGGGGAGCCAGAGCCTAAGGCCTAGGGGTGCCCTAGCCTGAAGGCTAGGGGAGCCCTAGCCTTAGCCTCGGGGAGCCAGAGCCTAAGGCCTAGGGGTGCCCTAGCCTGAAGGCTAGGGGAGCCCTAGCCTTAGCCTCGGGGAGCCAGAGCCTAAGGCCTAGGGGTGCCCTAGCCTGAAGGCTAGGGGAGCCCTAGCCTAGCCTCGGGAGCCAGAGCCTAAGGCCTAGGGGTGCCCTAGCCTGAAGGCTAGGGGAGCCCTAGCCTTAGCCTCGGGGAGCCAGAGCCTAAGGCCTAGGGGTGCCCTAGCCTGAAGGCTAGGGGAGCCCTAGCCTTAGCCTCGGGGAGCCAGAGCCTAAGGCCTAGGGGTGCCCTAGCCTGAAGGCTAGGGGAGCCCTAGCCTTAGCCTCGGGGAGCCAGAGCCTAAGGCCTAGGGGTGCCCTAGCCTGAAGGCTAGGGGAGCCCTAGCCTTAGCCTCGGGGAGCCAGAGCCTAAGGCCTAGGGGTGCCCTAGCCTGAAGGCTAGGGGAGCCCTAGCCTTAGCCTCGGGGAGCCAGAGCCTAAGGCCTAGGGGTGCCCTAGCCTGAAGGCTAGGGGAGCCCTAGCCTTAGCCTCGGGGAGCCAGAGCCTAAGGCCTAGGGGTGCCCTAGCCTGAAGGCTAGGGGAGCCCTAGCCTTAGCCTCGGGGAGCCAGAGCCTAAGGCCTAGGGGTGCCCTAGCCTGAAGGCTAGGGGAGCCCTAGCCTTAGCCTCGGGGAGCCAGAGCCTAAGGCCTAGGGGTGCCCTAGCCTGAAGGCTAGGGGAGCCCTAGCCTTAGCCTCGGGGAGCCAGAGCCTAAGGCCTAGGGGTGCCCTAGCCTGAAGGCTAGGGGAGCCCTAGCCTTAGCCTCGGGGAGCCAGAGCCTAAGGCCTAGGGGTGCCCTAGCCTGAAGGCTAGGGGAGCCCTAGCCTTAGCCTCGGGGAGCCAGAGCCTAAGGCCTAGGGGTGCCCTAGCCTGAAGGCTAGGGGAGCCCTAGCCTTAGCCTCGGGGAGCCAGAGCCTAAGGCCTAGGGGTGCCCTAGCCTGAAGGCTAGGGGAGCCCTAGCCTTAGCCTCGGGGAGCCAGAGCCTAAGGCCTAGGGGTGCCCTAGCCTGAAGGCTAGGGGAGCCCTAGCCTTAGCCTCGGGGAGCCAGAGCCTAAGGCCTAGGGGTGCCCTAGCCTGAAGGCTAGGGGAGCCCTAGCCTTAGCCTCGGGGAGCCAGAGCCTAAGGCCTAGGGGTGCCCTAGCCTGAAGGCTAGGGGAGCCCTAGCCTTAGCCTCGGGGAGCCAGAGCCTAAGGCCTAGGGGTGCCCTAGCCTGAAGGCTAGGGGAGCCCTAGCCTTAGCCTCGGGGAGCCAGAGCCTAAGGCCTAGGGGTGCCCTAGCCTGAAGGCTAGGGGAGCCCTAGCCTTAGCCTCGGGGAGCCAGAGCCTAAGGCCTAGGGGTGCCCTAGCCTGAAGGCTAGGGGAGCCCTAGCCTTAGCCTCGGGAGCCAGAGCCTAAGGCCTAGGGGTGCCCTAGCCTGAAGGCTAGGGGAGCCCTAGCCTTAGCCTCGGGGAGCCAGAGCCTAAGGCCTAGGGGTGCCCTAGCCTGAAGGCTAGGGGAGCCCTAGCCTTAGCCTCGGGGAGCCAGAGCCTAAGGCCTAGGGGTGCCCTAGCCTGAAGGCTAGGGGAGCCCTAGCCTTAGCCTCGGGGAGCCAGAGCCTAAGGCCTAGGGGTGCCCTAGCCTGAGGCTAGGGGAGCCCTAGCCTTAGCCTCGGGGAGCCAGAGCCTAAGGCCTAGGGGTGCCCTAGCCTGAAGGCTAGGGGAGCCCTAGCCTTAGCCTCGGGGAGCCAGAGCCTAAGGCCTAGGGGTGCCCTAGCCTGAAGGCTAGGGGAGCCCTAGCCTTAGCCTCGGGGAGCCAGAGCCTAAGGCCTAGGGGTGCCCTAGCCTGAAGGCTAGGGGAGCCCTAGCCTTAGCCTCGGGGAGCCAGAGCCTAAGGCCTAGGGGTGCCCTAGCCTGAAGGCTAGGGGAGCCCTAGCCTTAGCCTCGGGGAGCCAGAGCCTAAGGCCTAGGGGTGCCCTAGCCTGAAGGCTAGGGGAGCCCTAGCCTTAGCCTCGGGGAGAGCCTAAGGCCTAGGGGTGCCCTAGCCTGAAGGCTAGGGGAGCCCTAGCCTTAGCCTCGGGGAGCCAGAGCCTAAGGCCTAGGGGTGCCCTAGCCTGAAGGCTAGGGGAGCCCTAGCCTTAGCCTCGGGGAGCCAGAGCCTAAGGCCTAGGGGTGCCCTAGCCTGAAGGCTAGGGGAGCCCTAGCCTTAGCCTCGGGGAGCCAGAGCCTAAGGCCTAGGGGTGCCCTAGCCTGAAGGCTAGGGGAGCCCTAGCCTTAGCCTCGGGGAGCCAGAGCCTAAGGCCTAGGGGTGCCCTAGCCTGAAGGCTAGGGGAGCCCTAGCCTTAGCCTCGGGGAGCCAGAGCCTAAGGCCTAGGGGTGCCCTAGCCTGAAGGCTAGGGGAGCCCTAGCCTTAGCCTCGGGAGCCAGAGCCTAAGGCCTAGGGGTGCCCTAGCCTGAAGGCTAGGGGAGCCTAGCCTTAGCCTCGGGGAGCCAGAGCCTAAGGCCTAGGGGTGCCCTAGCCTGAAGGCTAGGGGAGCCCTAGCCTTAGCCTCGGGGAGCCAGAGCCTAAGGCCTAGGGGTGCCCTAGCCTGAAGGCTAGGGG